>NW_012106797.1:1796901-1862986 GCF_000951045.1 Mandrillus leucophaeus
TGGGTGCAGCACACCAACATGGCACAAGTATACATATGTAACAAACCTGCACGTTATGCACATGTACCCTAGAACTTAAAGTATAATAATAAAAAAAAAAAAAATTGCATTCCCTAAACCAAAATAACAGTATCATTAGGGTACAGTGAAAAAAAAAAGAAATCATGTCCTTCACAGCAAAATGGACTGAGCTGGAGGTCATTATTCTAAGAGAAATAACAGAAATAGGAAATAAAATACCACACATTCACACTTATAAGTGTGAACTAAACAGTGGGTAAACATGGACATAAAGATGGGAAAAACAGACGCAAAGAACTCCAAAAAGGGGAAAAGTGGAAGAGGGGTGAAGGCTCAAATACTACCTATTGGGGACTATGTTTACTATTTGGTTGATAGTTTCACTAGAAACCCAAACCTCAGCATTACACATTATGCAATACAACAAACTTCCACCTATTCCCAAATGTAAAATGAAATTTCAAATTTAAAAATTAGTAATTTTAAAAAATAGATCAAAGACTTAAGTGTAAGATCAAAACTATAAACCTCCTAGAAGAAAACATAGAATAAACTTTTATAACCTTGGTTTTGGCAAAGGATTCTTAGATATATACAAAAATAACGAGAAATGAAAGAATGAGTAGATAAATTGGACTTCACCAAAATAAAAAAATCTTGTGCTTCAAAGGACACTGTCAAGAAAATGAAAAGGGCCTATAAAATAGAAAAAAAAATACAAATCAAATATCTGATATTGGACTTGTATCTAATATATATCTGTTACAATTCAGTAATACAAAGGCAAATAACCAAATTTAAAACTGGGCAAAGGAAATGAATACACATTTATCTAAATAAGATATACAAATGATCATTAAGCACATGAAAAGATGCTCAGTATCCTTAGTCACTAGGAAAATGCAAGTCAAAACCACAATGAGATATCACTTCTTACCCACAAGGGTTAGCAAGGATATAGAAAAACTGTAACCCTCATACACTGCTGGTAGGAATGTAAAATGGGGCAGCTGCTTTGAAAACAGTCTGTCAGTTCCTTAAACAATTAAACATAGAGTTACTACATGGCCCAGTAATTATATTCAGGTATATTTCTAAGAGAAATGAAAACACATGTCCACGCAGAAACATGTACATGAATGTTTATAACAACATTATTCATAAGAACCAAAGGGTGGAAACAACTCAAATGCTCCTCAGTTAATAAATGGACAAACAAAATGTGGTCTATCCAGACAATGGAATATGTTAGGCCATAAAAAGAAATGAAGTTCCAATACACGCCACAACATGGATGAACCTTGAAGATTATTCCAAGCAAGAAAAGCCTATTACAAAAACCACATATTAAATGATTCCATTCATATGACATGTCCAGAATAGGGAAATCCATAGAGACAGAACATAGGTTAGTAGTGCCTATGCTGGAGTGGTGGGGAAAGGTGTTATGAAAAGGGGTGACAGCAGAAGCATGCAGGCTTTCTTTTGGGAGTGATCAAACAGTCCTAAAGCTGATTGTGGAGATGGTTGCATATACCTGTGAAAAGACTAAAACCTATTGAACTGTTAACTTCTATTTGGTCAAGTTATATGGTATGTAAATGGTATCTTTAACAAGCTATTAAAAATATTTACAATTTATGATAGATGATTTTTATGAGGTGCTTCAGTCTTAAGCATTCAAAGAAATTGACAGGAAAAGTAGTAAAATCCCCAAAAAGAAATGGGGAAAAAGAAAAATGGCCAGTTCACAAGAGAAGAAATACAAATGGCAAGGAAACCTGTAAAAAAAAATTCAACATCACCAGTTGCTAAAATAAAATGAAAATAAAAACAAGCATCATTTACCTATCAAATTATCATGGTGTAAGAGAGAGGAGCAAGCATAGCACAGTGTAAATATAGATACGCACATACACATCCATACAGATATTATATGGTTGTTGAATTTTATAAGTTAATCCCCAAGTGCACGTGCGCGCGCACACACACACACACACAGAAAGCATACCAAAAAAGTATTAGTGGTTGTGCTGTGCTGTAAAATTATATAGATGGATTACAATGAGCAATAAAAAATTTTTTAAGTAGGTATTTTTAAAAATCCATGAAACTATCCCCTTTAATGTAATCAAAGGAATGAAAAGATCAATGAAGAAGGCAGCATTCTGGAGAGAAATGTGGGCAGCTGCTCACAGTGGGGTGACCACAAACACGTTTCTATTGGTACAACCCCACACCTATGAAGGCAAAAGGTGCCACAGGATATGCCCATCCATGTGGTAGACATCTTCATTCATTACCTGCTTTAGAAGTAACAAGCTGTAGCACAAGAGGTCGTCTTGTTACAATGCCCGACCCTCGAGGAAGAAAGTCCCTAAAAAAAGTAAGAAATATAGATTAAGTCATGAAGGAATTCCGATCACCTATACATTCATAAACCAAGTTCCACAGCAATTCTCCTAATTCCCAACCTTTCAATGTATCACTTATCCAAAAAATGATAGGCCCATCTTAATAAAAGAAGCATTTTCAAAATTAAAAAAAAAGAAGGAGGTCCTTATATTGATTGCATAGAAATCCATGTATATTATCATAATGACCTCATTGGAATATGCCATTCATTCATCTAGCTAAAATTTATAAAAGTTTCCACTTAGTTCCTGTGTATTATCAATTAATTTTGATTTTCAGAGAATCAGCATTAAAGAAAATATTTGATACTGAAATTAATTCTTAAACTCTTTTTGATAATTAAAAAACCCAGTACACTCTTTGGCCTCAAGATCAATATTAGCACCATCAAATACTGACCATTACTAAAGGCACATTAGATTGTATCCTCTAAATATACTGACATTTTTCTCCAATAAAAGGAAACAAGGCCAGGCACAGTGGTCTACACCTGTAATTCCAGCGCTCTGGGAGGCCGAGGCTGTTGAGCCCAGGAGTTCGAGACCAGCCTGGACAATGTAGCAAAAACCCAGCTCTACCAAAAAAAAAAAAAAAAAAACAACCTACAAAAATTAGCCAGCCAGACATGGTGGTGTGGGCCTCTAGTCCCAGCTACTCAGAAGGCTGAGGTGGGAGGATCGCTTGAGCCTAGGAGGCGGAGTTGCAGTGAGCCAAGGTCACACCACTGCACTCCAGCCTGTGCAACAGAGTGAGACTCTTGTCTAAAAAAAAGGACACATAAAACGTGAGATCAAGCAGAAACAGATATTTCATCTGTAGAAATTAACAGCAGAAAACAAACATTGCAACTTGAGTTTTGTTTGTTCTCATTCCATTTGTTCTTATTCCTGATAAATGGAGGTTTTGATCAAGTTCATATTTCAATTGGCATATTACTAAACACTAAGCCAATAAAACTGCAGCAAAGAGAGTACTACATAACATTACATCTGCAATACCACATAAATTATTGCTGATTCTGCAATGTCAAAGAATTCATAAACATATCTATAGCACAGTTCATAAACACATTTAGAATGTCTCACAACTTTTAGAGGAATCATCACAGAATTCCACTCAAAATAAACTTTTCACTCAATGGCAGTGTTTCTCAAAATGTGGTTCCAGGCCCACCAGAAAGGGTTATAACCACGGACACCCAGGACTACTCCTGAAGCTACAGATTCATTATACTCAGGGGAAGGCATGCAGCATTTGTACTCTTAACAAGCTCTCAGATGTTTCTGATGCTCACCAAGGTTTGAAAACCACTGGCCTCAAGTCAGGATATGTTACTCAACAATTCAGTGGGCAATAATGGCACGTGGCATACTATGAGTTTTGTAGGAAATTTGGCAGAACAGAGCTTCAACACAGATGGGATTTCAATGAACAGCAGCTTATAAAATAGGCAAAGGACAGTGAGAATGCTCCAAAACCCAAGCGTTTAGCTGCACTGATAGTTTGGAATGGAGAGTCAAAAAGATAGAATCAAGCCAAATTTCTCCCACTACAACTAATTTATTTGGCAAGTGCTACTGTATGTTCTGACAGAGGAAATAGTACTGAACAACCTTGAGTTAATGACTTTTCTCATTGACTTCAAGGACCAAAGTTCATTTAGAATGTCAGTGTATATGACTACAATAGAAAATAGTGAAATTACAGATTTGCACGTGCTTTTGAAAATGCCACTGAAATAGCATTATTTATTCAATGAAAAAAATTCACTGAGAAATTAAGAAGTGCTAGGGAGATGCTGTGGGCATGGACTCATGCTGGGTAGACACCAGGAATTTGGAACCTAATGGGAACAAAACATATTCATGAAAACCATTAAAGAAGGGAAGACAAACTACATTGGAGTTCAGAAAAGAGAAAGAACAATAGTCTCCTTATAATGATGATTTGAATATATTTAAATACATATAACTAAATAACTTTTAATATTCTTCATGTGCTATATTAGAATAACTGGTAGTTTAGATAGCTTCAACAATCATTTAAAATGTAATCAAAATAAACAAAGCATCTACTTTGTTTTGTTTGTTTTATTTTAAACCAAAAAGGAAGAGGCTAATTTGAGAATCAAAATGAATTGAGGGAGGGAAAAAAGCAAAACTCCAGAGTAAAGAGCTAGATGGCACCATGGAATACTACCCAGCCATAAAGAAGGATGAGTTTATGTCCTTTGCAGGGACATAAATAAAGCTGGAAACCATCATTCTCAGCAAACTAACACAAGAACAGAAAACCAAACACCGCATGTTCTCACTCATGAGTGGGAGCTGAACAGTGAGAACACATGGACACAGGGAGGGGAATATCACACAGCAGGGCCTGTCAGGCAGTGGAGGGTTAAGGGAGGGACAGCATTAGGAGAAATACCTAAAGTAGATGACAGGTTGATGGGTGCAGCAAACTACCATGGCACACGTATACCTATGTAACAAACCTGCACGTTCTGCATATGTATCCCAGAACTTTAAAGTACAATAATAAAAAAAAATTTAAGTCGGGATATAAAAAGAAAAGGAGCTGGAGGGCATCTGTTTGAGCCATGAGGACCATGAGTGAAATTTCAGGATGTATAAAATGCCAAGGAAAAATGATGAATGGCCTGAATAACGCCATTTAACAAGTCAATAAAATATTTTCTTCAAGAAAAAAAGGCAGAGAAGAAAGGACAGAGAGAAGAAAGAACAAAAAAAGGTTTAGTCACTCTATACCTTCATGCTGAGACCTGTTTCAATTCATGCTTGTGACCATATATTTATATGCAGATTTAGTAACAATCCCTGTGAACACTGGTAAAGCAAAATAGAACATATCAAACATTATAAATAGCAAATAATTGTGTGTTGACTAAAAATCCACAGATACATCTAACATTTTTCTCTACATTTTTTTATTAAGCAAACAGACCTTTTCATTAAGAGTAATAAATAGATTCCGTTATCCAACCCCCTTCTTATTAACTCACAGTTACTAGTTCCCTTCATGGCTCTCACCAGTCCTACCTCTGACAGATACATTCTCACAAAAAGCCAAAAATTTTGATAATCAAATTTTACTATTTGGAAGTCTCTCCCGCTTCACAGGCATCTCTGAAGTACAACAAAGTGCTAAAGAGAAGCTTCTCTCTTCTGAAGAGTGAGCAGCTAATCTGGCCATCCTAAAGATACATCTCCTTCTGATGGCCCAGCATACTCTTGCTGTGTGAACTAAGGAGATGAGTCCTCAAATGAGAAACACAGAACCTTGCTTTGAATATTAGCTCTGCCACTGAATGGGCAAAATTCTCTCAGAACCCATTTCTTTTACTACTAAACTGAGATAATGCTAACTATGGTCCAAGTTGTATGGATCAAATGAAATGCAACATACGCCAACAATTTTAAAATTTTAAAACCCAAGCACCACGGGAAAATGTTACTATTATTTTTGATATAACACAGCCACAGTGTGTTTTCCTTGATACTGTAGTATTCATTTGCCTTGAAAAACTAAGCACCTACATACAATATTTTAACATTTTGCTACTGGAATTTGAAGATAGGAGTCACAGACCCCACTTGAACTATCCTCTTAGTGTTGATGACCTACAAGGGTTGGGAAAGCCCTCATGCCTGCCTTCAGCAACAGGGAGCCAAAGCACTGACATGAACAATATTGAATAATTCATTAGCCACTGAGCACCACCATCCAACTGAATTGTATCATTTTCTGTGCAATAGATTTTTCTCCCATAAGCATATTTTATGGGAAAACCTGTAAGCATGTTTTATGGGAAAACATTTTTTAAATTAATGCTGGAAAAATAATGACTATTCCTTTAGTATTACTTTGGATTCAGACTACATATTTTTAATTTATTTTCTAATAAATCCATATAAAAATAAAATATGTATGCCATTTTTCCTGCAAAATGTACCTTCAAAGAGTAACCTGAAAACTCAGTGTTATTAAATTGATTCTGTTATATTGCCCAAATGCCTTATTTGTGGTTGAACTGTACAGATTTTTAGTCAGAGAAAGTGCTTCCCTCTGGATGCCATATGCCAGCTACAAATCAAATGCCTTTCTTTTCTCTCAACCCATCTCAATAAAGCATTAATCTTCAGTGTTAACAGCTGGTCTTCAGGCAATAAGTCAATGCTCTTTCACAGCTTCCTGACTCCTAGACAAAAAATAGAGTACAATTCCCACACTATGGTTTAAGAACCACCTTGATGACATTTCTTATTGGCTCTTCCAGTAACTGAGTTACCAGGAAATATAGTTATTGTTCCACTAGGAAAAAAATGACCTTTGGAAGCCTGAAAAAGGACAGCACACTAGCTGTATCAACAAAACTCCAAAAAATTCCCCCCTGGCAGCAAATAAAGTAACTACAGAGATGGTCTCTTCAATATAGATGTAAATGATTGTTAACCAGATAATCTGTACAGTAAATAAATGTGTAACATCTGCCCTTAACTGAAGATGGGGGCATAACTCATAGTTTCCTAGAAGTTGATTCATGGAGCCAATGTATTCAAAAATAAAGAAGCTCAGCCTTGGAGGAAGACAATATGCAAATAAAAAATAACTATAATAAGCATAACAGGTACTATGCTTAAGTTCCACACAAGATACCGTATCAACACACAGCAAAGAATATCTACCCTGCTTGGAGGAGCTGCCAGAAACAATATCTGAGAAGAAATATGAGGTAGGAGGCCTTCCACAGAAAACCAGATGTACGAAGACATGGAAGACCAGAGTAGCACAAAACATCACAGAACTGTAAACATTAAAGAGGGATCAGAATGAGATAGAGAAGAGTCTAGAGAAGGAAGCCAGAACAGACCTCAGAGGTCTTTACTGGTAGTTTGTGCTTGTCTATTTTCTGTGAGAACAAGAAGGCACTATAGAGTTTTAAGTGATCACATTTGCATTTCAGAATAATCACTGGGGATATATAGAGAACATTGAAAAAGAGAAAGATCAAAGACAGAGTGATGAGTCACTAGTCACTAGCCAGTCTAGGTCATTCAGAAAGAAGATAATAAAGGTCAAGTCCAAGGCAGTAATGGTAGAGATGGAAAGAAGACAAATGGCAGGATTTAATTATTGCTTTGATATGGAATCTCCTTCTGATGCTGCTCCTTCTGATGAATCTCCTTCTGATGCAGTGATATGGAAGAGTTAGGATAAATGTCACATTTCTGGTTTGGGTAGCTGGTTGAACAATGGTATCACTAACCAGGACAAGAAATAAAGGAAGATCTGGTTAACATAGTGCTTACCATGTGCCAGCACCAATCTGATAGCTTTATATGCATTAACTTGTTTGATCTCATAATATCCTATGCGGTAGGTACTATTGTTATTCTTACTTCACAGATGAGAAGACAGAAGCACACAAAAGTCAGATAATTTGCACAGGGTCATAAAGCTAGTAAGTGACATATGGGACTCAAATCTAGGGAGTCTAACTCTAGCATTTGTGCTCTTGACCATTTTTCTCTACATTGTAAAAGAAATGGGGGAAGAAAATGAGCAGTCCTTATTTGTACACATTGATCTTTACATGCCTGGGGAATACCCAGATTGAAACAACATGTAGACAGTTAGACTGAACAGTTGGCACTCAGGACAAAAGTCTTGTCTGGAGACAATAATTTGATAGTCAGCAACAGAGCAGAAAGTTGAAGCCAAAAGAACAGATGAATAGGAATGGAGTGGAAACAAGTGGTTAATATGGACTCTCAGAAATACCAACATTTAATGGGCACCTGAAAGAAGTGGAACTGAGAGAATAGAAAGGGACTACCAGAGAGGTAAGCCAAACACTAGAACTCAAACTCATATTAACCTCTTAAACAGCTCCACTAGGTGTCTGGAAGCAAACATCTCTACAACTCAATTCATTACAATCTATCCAAATGTTTCTCCACCTTCATTCCCAATCATAATCCACATCATCAGCATCCATATACGTCAGCCAAGCCAAGCACCTCGGAATCATCCATCCTCTATCTACCTCTATCCTCATGCTCCAAGTTGGTCACCATGTCCTCCTGATTCTATCTTAATATCTCTTAAATTCACCCTCTCTTGTCTATTTGGATCACCACTCTAGCTGCCACCAACTCTCATATAAAGTGCTACACTACTCTCACGACTAATTTCCCTGCATCTAATTGGAGCACCCTCCTATCCAACTTTAACAGGGACATCAGTTCTATCACATCATTACCAGACTTTAAATCACTGAATGACTCCCCATTATCTTTAGCATGAAATCCAAATCTTAGTATCACTTACAAAATATTTTATTTCTGACCACTCCCCAAGTGAAACCCTACTCAGAGGCATAGAACCCTTTACAATTAATTTAACCTATTATTTCAACAAATGTGCATTATGTGTCTACTACAAGCTAAATGAAGCTTTAGACACTGGAGATATAATAGTAAACAAAGCAAAAATAAAGCCTTGTCCTCAAGTGGAAGTCTCTGTGTGCATCTGTGCTCTCAGACTTGGTGTTTAGGCACATCCCTATCCCCCTAAATCTTCAACACTCAGCTGTATGTCATCTTCTCTGGGAGTCTTCTCGAGATCCCCCCACCCCACATGTCTCTACCTAAGCTCTCAACACACATTGTCTGCTCCCTCACCCCTGTGTGTTCCCTCAGAGCCTCCTTCAGTGCCTAGGCACTAAATATTTTTTACTTTCTACATACCCTTTCAAGAAGATTCATCATTGCTCCATACAGTCATGACATGGAGAGAAAACAATCCTATATCTAATTTACAACTGGCAGACAGTTACAAGGCATTATATGGACCAAAAGAATAGGCAAGATGAGTCTCAACTCACCAATAATTTGCTGGGGTCATTTAAATTGATATTATGAACATTTAAAACTCAAACGTATTCACCAAATTACAAACTACAGAATACTAGGTGGGCCAATATTATTGACCCTGTCTAATGACATGGAATGGAATTTGAAGAAAATAAAATTTTTTAAAAATACGGAACCAATATATTTTTAAAATTTTTTCCTTAAAAACAGAGAAATCTCAGCCGGGCACGGTGGCTCACGCCTGCAATCCCAGCACTTTGGGAGGACGAGGTGGGCAGATCACCTGAGGTTGGGAGTTTGAGACAAGCCTGACCAACATGGAGAAACCCCATCTCTACCAAAAATACAAAATTAGCCGGGGGTGGTGGCGGACGCCTGTAATCCCAGCTACTCAGGAGGCTGAGGTAGGAGAATCGCTTGAACCCAGGAGGCGGAGGTTGCAGTGAACCGAGATTGTGCCATTGCACTCCAGCCTGGGCAACAATGGCAAAACTCCATCTCAAAAAACAAACAAACAAACAAACAAACAGAGAAATCTCTTTTAAAACTTAATTTTCAAAGTATTTAATATAATTTTCTGGCCATGCACAGTGGATTACGTCTGTAATCCCAACAATTTGGGAGGCCAAGGCAGGAGGATCACTTGAGCCCAGGAGTTCCAGACCAGCCTGAGCAACATGGCGAGACTCCCCTCTCTACAAAAAATTTAAAAATTAGGTGGGCTTGGTGGCTTCAGCCTGTAGTCCCAGCTACTCAGGAGCCTGAGGCAGGAGGATTGCTTGAACCCAGGAGGTCGAGGTTGCTGTGAGCCATGTTCATGCCACTGCACTTCAGCCTGGGTGACAGAGTGAGACCGTCTTAAAAAAAAAAAAAAAAAAAAAATCTGTGCACCATAATAATTCCTATAGGAGTACTATCTCACAATATTTCAATATACTGATCCAACAAAAAAAGAAACAGAAGGAAAGGGAAACAGGGAAAGAGGGAAAAGAAAGGAGATAGGAAGAGAAAGACAGACAAATCACACTAATACTGCCCACCCCCTGCTCCAAGAAGCACTGAGGTCAAGAATCCAATTCCACACCCTGAACACAATAGTGCTATTAAAATAGCTCTGTACTTTCATGTCCAAATCCGGGAACTTTGCCAACAATTACAATGCCATTTTAATCACTAGAGGAAGTAATTTTACCAAAATCCACAGATTTAATTGGAAATTTTCTACTGCAGTTTACTTTTTTCTCTAAATTATTGCCATATATTAAGAATATTAGTACTTACAGATTTGCAAATAATCATATTTTGATGCTGTCAGCTACTCTATAATATGAAGTACTCAACACCATCATAATTTTATTTGAAAAACACACCTACAAATTCAATTGCAGGAAACACAATGCTTTTACTTATTTTTTACTGACATCTTTAAGAATCTCAATATTTTACTTTTATTCACAAAATGCAAAATTTCTAAACAACATATTTTTATTAAATCTAAATATTCAATAATTAATGGTTCCCAATGAAACATTTAGAATGCAAAAGTTTCTGAGTCAGGGATCTATAACCTGAACAAAGAAGGCAGTTCTCAGTTTACAAATACTAAGTGTTCTCCCCACCAGGAAACATGCTCAAGAACTTAATGCCTTAATATTTAATCCATTTTATTTGCCTATTCACGAAGTCAGTTTGTTCAAGAATTTAAAGCACCAGATGAACAAGTCCTGGCATAAAATAAAGGCACTTAGCTTTCACTTTTTCCAAATCACAGATTTTCCAAATCACTTAGCTTTCACTTTTTCCAAATCACAGATATATACCCAAGTTGGCTGCCAGGAAAACGAATGGCAAAAAGCCCTAGTAAAAAGATCGCTGGTTGCCTACCTACTATCTATTTTCCCTTTCTTATTAACAGAATCCCAATTTTGCTGGGAATGGCAATGTGCCCAACTTTAATAGACAAATCAATCTGCATTTCCCATCCTCCCGTGTAAATGGGGTGTCCACATGACTAACTTCTACCCAGTAAGATGTAATTAGAGGTTTTGAGTGACATCAGAATAGTTCCTTTAAAAGGATCTGATTTTGTTAATGTGTACCTTTTACCCTTCCTCTTCTTTTGTCTCCCTGTCAGCTATACATGATAGTGGAGCTGCAACCACCATCTTAATACCACAAGGCAATTTTGCAGATGGAAGCTATGTGCTAAGAATGGCAGATCAGAAAAGGACAAAGAGTAGGATAGTGATGACATTATAGGTCACTGGAACTAGCCTTGTACTACCTAGGAAGGAGACAAAGAAAAAGAGAGACAGACAGACAGTGCTTTAAGCCAGTGTTTCTCACCCTTCTTTTCATTACGGTTCTCCTAATGAAACTTATTTGATATTTTTCCCCATTAAATGTTCCCCTATAAAGTTTAATATCATAGATACACTATATATCAGTATTTGTGCTCTACATACACCTGTGCTTTAAACATAAAAAAAGATTCTTTTTGTCCCCCAAGAACCAATTTTTGCCCTGTTGGGGGCAATATCACCCCAACTGAGAATATGTATTATACATCAACAAAAAATAAAACTCAGGATGCTAAACATTCAGTTCCGTTAGCCACCCCTTCCTGCAGAGTTTCTAAAAGAAATGCATGTGGAAAGGACAAACTGAGCTGGCTTTTGCTGCAAACTTCAATGTATTCCCTTTCCAACCCTGGAAACATGGGCTGGACCACATGGAATCCTCATTTGGCCTTAGGTAAGAGGTAGCCCTAAGGCCTGGTACTAAAGAGGCTCAAAGGCCTCCCTTGCCCCTCTCCATGAAGCCCATACATGAATCTCAGACTTTTCTTTGACACGGCAGTGACTAGAAAAGGTCCACCTGTGGAAGACAAACCAGCCAGTGGGAAGAAGCAACAGCAAGAAAACACTTACCCGATGACAAGGGCAGTTCTGGTATAGGCAGCTCACGTCAACCCCTTCCCTACAAAGGACTCAGATGAAGAAGTGGGGCCCAATTACTGTCCTTGGTCCTGAATATACATTACCAGCTCCTTGGCAGGAGGCTGGAAAAGAAGAGCATGGATAGGGTAGAAGTGAGCTTCCCCAACCAATAGTGTACTCTTTTGTTTTCACTATTTTAAGATGTTAGAGGCCGGGCTCGGTGGCTCACATCTGTAATCCCAGTACTTTGGGAGGCCAAGGTGGGCAGATCACCCGAGGTCAGGAGTTCAAGACCAGTTTGGCCAACACAGCAAAACCCTGTCTATACTAAAAATACAAAAATTAGCTGGCCGTGGTGCCACGTGCCTGTAATCCCAGCTATTCAGGAGGCTGAGGCAGGAGAATCGCTTGAACCGGGGAGGTGGAGGTTGCAGTGAGCTGGAGTGCCACTGCACTCCAGCCTGGGCAACAAGAGCAAAACTCTGTCTCAAAAAAAAAAAAAAAAAAAAAAAAAAAGATGTTAGGGGGAAAATGAGGTATTTAATTGGAAGCCAAAAAAGTGTAGGTTGGTTTCACCACTAAAACAGAATGGAGCACCACCATGGTCACATCCTGTTTATTTTAAAAGAATGGAATCTGATTTTCCAATTAACCAGGAAGGATTTAAGTGGATTCTTGGATCCAGCTTTTCTCTCACTCTCTGGAAGCCACATCCATGATTCCTCCATGCAAATTTTTTATTCCCAGAACAGCTGGCTCCGAAGTGATTCCACACTAATTTCACACTTCTGTGTTGACTCCTCAACCACAGAAGCCCTTATCTAATGCCTTTCTTTACCCAACTCACTCTTAAAGACATGTTGACACAGCCTCCTGTGGGAAGCATTTCCTGATATGCCAGCATATTTAGATACCCCTACTGTTTATTCCAAAAGTACCAGGAGTCCAAGTCAAATCCTCTCCTATGTAAGCTCTCTTAGGACAGGACCACCTTGCTCATTTCTATAAGGCACAGTCTTACAGGCCCATAGTAAGTAGTCAAATATATTAGCTGCTATTATCCTTATCATCATCATTACTATCATTGTCATCATTTTTAGTATTGGTAAGTTATTCTGGATTCATTTATTATTTACCTAAATTCATTTCTGAAGCTAATATATCACCATATCAACAAGTGGTGATTATCTCTTGCTAGTCACAGGTAAGCATGTAGCTTGAGGGTAGGCTACATCCAATTTGTCACACTGTTCAGTAGCTCCCCCTTACCTAAAGGAGACATGTCCCAAGACTCCCAGTGGGTGCCTGAAACCACAGATAGTCACTGACTCTATAATACTAACAGGCAGATAGTATATACCACGTGGATATGTTAGGCAAAGAGATAATTTACATCCCATGTGGGACAAAGCAGAATGAGGAGAGATTTAACTAACTACTCAGAATAACACGCAATTTAAAATATAAATTGTGTATTTCTGGAATTTTCCATTTAGTCTTTTCAGACCACAACTGACCATAGGTAACTGAAACAGCAGAGTATAAAACTTCAGATAAGGGAAGACTACTCTATCTAGAAAAGGAAAATATATCAACGTAAACACTTATAACTTTAACCTTTTAAAGTCATCAGCTACCTAAAGACCTCATTCTCTAAGAGCTCTCACTATTCTGTCTTCCATGAGAAAAGGTTAATGCAAAACATGGAATGAATGTGTAAATCAACAAAAGAGTCAACACACGTTCCAACTGCAGTGTGCTCAATTCAAATACAGAATAAAATGAACCCCCTGGCATCCAGAGTATTCCGCGAGCGTGTGGCAAGTGTTATTTCTAACCACTTAAAAGCACCAGTGAAAAGAGCTCAAATACATAGAAAAGAAAAGATCTCCGTTCCCATGAGGAGAGGCATTTATTAGCACTTAATGGCCCTCTTTCATTGCCTTTCCACTGACGCATCTCTAATTGTTCCAATTCTAATTTCAAGGAACAAAACCAATAATGGTAGAAGTCTATGGTTGAGTGTGTGCATTTTGAAAAGAGGTCTTTGACAGCACAAACCACATACAAAAATATATGACAACACGGGATCTGGGCAGGCAATATGATAGTCAAGAGAGAAGAGGTGGTAAGGAAGGAGCACTAGTCAAGAAACCAGCTTGGGTTTCAGCTGTAACCTCACCACATCATCTGATCTATGAGACTCAGTTTCCACATCTTTAAAATATGAAGACTCAAGAGTATCTTCTGATGCCTCTTCTAATTCATCACAGAATCTGATTCCACCTCTGACTTTTTTTTTTTTTTTTTTTTAAAGACAGAGTCTCACTCTGTTGCCCAGGCTAGAGTGCAGTGGCACAATCTCGGTTTGGCCCACTGCAACCTCTGCCTCCAGGACTCAAGCAATTCTCCCACCTTAGCCTCCCAAGTAGCTGGGATTACAGGCGTGCACCACCATACCCGGCTAATTTTTGTAGTTTTAGTAGAGACACTATTTTGGCCAGGCTGGTCTTGAACTCCTGACCACAAGTGATCCACCCACCTCGGCCTCCCAAAGTGCTGACATTACAGGCATGAGCCATAATGCCCAGCCACCACCTCTGTCTTTCTAAATAATCTTAAAGCTTTCTGTTTTCACTTTCATAAATGGGACTGTTAGTATTCAGTTTGAGTTCAGTGACAGCAAAGACTATGTCATTTATTTTCTTCCCACTACTACACATGGCACATAGCAGGTGTTCAAAAATATTAGTTAAAGGGAAGGAAAAAAGGGAGGGAGGAAGGAAAGGAAGGAGGCAGAAAGGCAGGAGGAAGGAAAGATAGAAGGAAGGGAAGTAGGCAAGGAGGGAGGGACAAGCCAATTTAATATGTCTGTAGCATTACATGTAAGAGGACAATGGTAAAAGATAAGCTCGGAATATATATCTCCTACATTTAAGAAAGATTATATTAGGAAATTTCAAATTTAGAGACTACACTATATTAGAGAATATTATAGAGGTATCAATGTTTTCAGTGCTAAGAAATTAAGATACCAATAAACAAATGTACAATAAGCTATGTAGGGTTATATGTTAATTATTATTGTGATACTTTAAAACAATGAAGCATAAATTTTATTATTGAATATTTTTCTTCATTGCATCTAATATCAATAAAGATGGGAAAATAAGCACCAACCAAAAATTAAAATACTGAAATTTGGATATTGGGGGGGGAAAAAAGATAGAAATCTCCTGATCCACTAGATGGAAAAAACCACTTCTAATGTAAGAGTTCTACCATTAGCAAATAATATTAACAAAATATAAGCACTTATAATTATTTAATTACATATTTATGCAACATAATCTATACTACTTTTGTTAATCTGAGCATGAATATGCAAAATGCACTAATAGCTACATGCCAATAACTCAGAAGTATGAGTGACTTTTCAATCATCACCCTCTGCAGTGTACGTTTTCAAGAAGTTAATGCAAAAAATTCATATCTTATCTCCTGAATTAATGGGATTTGAAGAATAGCCCAATATTTTTAAACTATAGGTTGTAACCAATAAATGAGTTGTGAAATAAATTTTGTAGAACTTGACCAACATATTTTCATAAAGGAAAAGAAAGGAATGGAATTCAATGGAAAATATGAGTATAACACACAGAAATGCTAAGTATTTTGTAAAACTTTTATTTCCATTTTATATAGATACACGAGGTCACAATAAAATGTATTTCTTGCAATGAGATACAGTCAATGATTAGAAAATACTATGTGTGTCTTTACTATTCTACTTATAAATATATGTTTTTGGTGTTTTAGATATATTCCTATTCTGTATTTCAAAATGAAAAAAAAAGTAGTTCTCAATGAACATAGCAGAGAATTTTAGATATCTAAAGCATGTAATCAAAGTCCTGAAAATCCCAAATTATTCCATCTTAAGTCCCACTGGGGTTGCAGTTTTAAACAGTGGATCAAAGTAAGCCTCATTGTGAAAGTGAGAGTTTAGTAATGACTTGAAGGGGTAAGTGAATTAGCCATGCAGACGTGTGCTTGGCAAGCTAGAGAGGAATGAGCAAGGGGAAGAAGTCAGAGATTAGGTCAGAGAGAAAGAAAGGGGCACCAGATCACCTCAGTCATTGTAGGAACTCTGTATTTTCTCCATGTGAAATGGGGAGTGATGGAAGAATTTTGAACAGAGGAATAACATGACCTGATTTACTTTTTTTTCTTTTTTCTTTTGTGTGTGTGTGTGTGTGTGTGTGAGAGAGAGAGAGAGATGGAGTCTCGCTTTTGTTGCCCAGGTTGGAGTGCAATGGCACAATCGTGGCTCACCGCAACCTCCACCTCCCGAGTTCAAGCAATTCTCCTGCCTCAGCCTCCTGAGTACCTGGAATTACAGGCATGCACCACCTTGCCCGACTAATTTTGTATTTTTAGTAGAGACGGGGTTTCTCCATGTTGGTCAGGCTGATCTTGAACTCACAACCTCAGGTGATCTGCCCGCCTCAGCCTCCCAGAGTGCTAGGATTACAGGAGTGAGCCACCGTGCCCAGCCTGACTTACGTTTTTAAAGGATTGCATTAGCTATTAAAAATCAACTGCAGGGATCAAAGAGAGAAGCAGGGAAAACAATTAGGAGATGTTACAGTAATAGAGGCAAAACATCAGGGAAACCTAGACCAGAATGGTAGCAGTGGAGACAGTGAGAGGTCCGTTTCTGGCTATAAATAAAAATAGAGCCAGGATGGAATTATTTTTTCCCTGGAATGAAATGTGATGAGAATCAGACAAATTTTGTTTCTAGAAAGACTTGGGTTCAAATCTCAGCTTCACCTCTCACTGAGACTGTATTATCTTGGCTATATTTTACATCCTCTCTCTAAATCTCATGATCCACATCTACAAAATAAAAATAGTATCACTTACTTGAAAAGTTTTTGAAAGGACTAAATAACATGTATAAAGCACATAGCAGGACTGCAATAAAAGTAACCTCTTTTCCTTCATGATGATTATTTGTTAGATGTCTCTAACATCTAACATCATATTTAAATATAATAACATCATATTTAAAATACAAAAAAACCCCAGGAAATTCTAAGTAGTGGACATTCTGTAAGTTAAGAATTTTTATGAAAATAACATATAGCTTCCAAAATAAATTGGGTATCTGTAAAAAATGTAAATGATTAATGATTTTCATTAAAAAACAAAAATAGTAGACTCAAGATTATTTCATACTTTTCAAGTTAAAACACATTCCGTGCAAACATTTCTTGTCCAAGTTATTTGAAAAGAAACTATTATAAGGAAGAAATCAAAAGTTTTGTTGCTGGGGGTCAGGCAAAAAAAAAAAAAGTTTTGTTGGCAGGGCATACATAGTAGCTCACACCTGTAATCTCAGGACTTTGAGAGGCTGAGATAGGAGGATCCCTTGGGTCCAGGAGTTCAAGACTAGCCTGGGCAAGATGGTAAGACTCCATCTGTACAAAAATTTAAAAATTAGCTAGGTGTGGTGGCACGTGGCTTTGGTACCAACTATATGGGAGGCTGACATGGGAGAATTGCTTGAGCCCAGGAATTTGAGGTCGCAGTGAGCCATGTTCACACCACTGCACTCCAGCCTGGGTGACAGGAGACCCTGTCGCAAAAAAAAAAAAAAATGCAACAGAACTATAGCTAGAAATATCTTACTAATACTTGACAAGTTATTTCATTCATTTCTTCAGCAAACCTTTGAAAGCAACCATATTACAAGCATGTGAAGAGGCTAAACAATCTAGTAACAGCCTCCTCTCTGGGAAATGAGTCTGGTACATCCATCCTTCACATACTAAATCACAGTCTGCTTACATCAGTAGAGGGCCACCTCCTGGAATGAAAAACTCTTTACTTCCAAAATAGCCCATTTTTTTTGTCTTGAGACAATACTTTTAAGCCTATTCATAGTTTTCGCCCTCACAATCTACTAGTCTCCATGATGATTTTCCTGTCTGTCCAGCTCTTTCACTCTTCAATAAAATTAATTTTGTGTACCATTTCCAGAAATCTATTCAAAATACCTCCCTCATCTATTGAGAAGTTGTCTCCTTTTAACTACCTTATTATGTTAAAAGTCCTCTTCCTGAGTTTTAATATTCTCCCCTAAATCTAGTCTCACATGAAGTAAATATTTTTTTAGCTATTTTCCTCCCCACCACATATACCAAAAAAGAAAAATCCTCAGCTACCTTGAGACAGGTCTCCCTCAGGTTCTCTCCCCATGCATATCAAATTTCTCCACACCATGCTTTTGTGACTAGGAATCTCCCACCCTTAGCTACTTTCTGTCTCTTTAAGGTAAGTCATTTCATTCAATCCTCATAACCAGCTGTGATTTAAGCAAGGCAGGCAATATCTCTATATCACAAATTAAGAAGCCGAGAATTATTTTTAGACTCCTTACTCCCTGCATACTCAAAAAGGAAGACTGATATTTGACATGAATTTTCAGTGATGAGTTAGCATTTTCTAGGTTGTCAGATGAGGGTGATGACATTTCAGGGTGGATATGTAAAGACCACAGAGGTATTAAAGAGAAGTATGCAGTATACAGTAAGATACACATGTGTGTATGAATGAATGTATGCACATAAAGCTATGAACTGCTCCATAAGACTCAAGAAACAAAAAATGCCACGTTTTCATTTTGCAAATTCAAATCAGTTCAGACTTCAAAGCTAACAGTCAGCCACATCAGTAATAAATCTAAATATCAGATATGCCTAAGAGCTCTCCTGTCACCCCTCGAGTGGTGTAAGGGCCTCAAAGATAATGCAATGAAGGAAAATTAGGCAAGGCCTGTAGTCACTTGCCCAGGGCAATCCCCCTGGAGACATTCATTGTCTAAATCCGATGGTCCTGTAGAAGGTTTCTTCTTTCCACCGGCAGCATCCACTGCTTACTCTCCATGCCAGCCTCTGTACCAAGTTATCTATAAGGACCTTGGCCATGGATATCAAAGTCATGGTCTCAGTGCTCAGTCCTCCCTAACACCCACATAGCCCTACCTACCCTCAGGACCTCCAAGACACTGCTTCAGTAAAGCACCAGCTTCAACGACCCACCAAAAAAAAAAAAAAAAAAAAAAAAAAAAAAAAAAAAAAAAACACCAGGTCATCTTTGACTTCCTCTCTCTGGGAAATGTCTTTCTTTCCTGGGAGAAATTGGCCAATCTTCTAAAGACAACCCTCATGTCTTTCCTATTATCTTTCAACAGCAGTAGGGTTTGGTTGTTTCCCCCAAGGGCTTTAGGTGCAGGATGATCCTAAAAGCCTGGGCCATGAATTCTAGGACCATCCAAGAGCCTATTTACCTTCCTTGGGAATAAGAAGGATTCATTATTTAGGAACGCAGTGGACAATCTCCCATCCCTAAGGATGGATTGTATGCTTCTCTTAATGCTATAGAACAAACAATAAAGTTGCATGTTCCCATCAAGCTATGGTTTTTTTGTTTGTTTGTTTGTTTGTTTTTTTTGAGACAGGGTCTTACTCTGCCACCCAGGCTGGAATGCAGTGACACAATCTCAGCTCACTGCAACCTCTATCTCCTGGGCTCAGGTGATCCACCTCAGCCTCCCAAGTAGCTGGGACTACAGGCACGCAGCACCATGCCAGCTATGTTTTGTTTTTAATTTTTTGTAGAGATGGGGTTTCACCATGTTGCCCAGGATAGTCTTGAACTCCTGGGCTCAAGAGATCCACCCACCACAGCCTCTCAAAGTGCTGGGATTACAGCTGTGAGCCACTGCACCCAGCCTAGTAAATTCTTAATAAGCTGCCTTGTTACATGTATAAGTAACTTAAGTCTTCTTTCTTTCCCAATTATATTTCTACTAAACACTAGTTGGTTACAATGAATGTAGTGCCCATGTCTAGTAGAGAATGGATTCTAGCTCTGTGATTATCTTGGCTATAACAGAACATTTTAAGCAGTATTTAAGCAAAATTTTAAAATGTTCAAGGTCTATGTAAAATTTCTAGCCCTTATGTCTTTTCAGTTTAGGTTACTTAAGCCCTCTTTTTCAGGAGTAAAATGTCTACAAGATAAATTTTCAAGTTCAAAGTTCAATTAAACTTCCAACAAAAATATCTTAACCAATTTCCACATTAATAATGTGCTATGATTAAAAGACAATGAAGTACACGTAAGAAAGAGTTTAGTCTTGACGCTAGCTACAGGGCCTTAAACAAGTTACTGAACTCTCTTTTACCTGTACTTTCATTTGTAAAATAACAATAGTATATTTACCTTCCCCAGTGTACTTGAATCGCATATTAATAAATAAGACAGTCCTTGGGAAATATCTCTAAAAATTGTAATGTGGAAAAAGAAAGTAAGGTGGTATTACTGTTAACTTCTATCTTGGAGCATAAATTTAAGTGGAAAAAAATACACACAGAAAAATAATATTCAAAATGGTATCC
Organism: Mandrillus leucophaeus; assembly: GCF_000951045.1. Lineage (NCBI taxonomy): Eukaryota > Metazoa > Chordata > Mammalia > Primates > Cercopithecidae > Mandrillus > Mandrillus leucophaeus. Next base: position 1,817,644 of record NW_012106797.1, read on the forward strand.
AAGTACAAAGGAAAGATCTATGATAAAGTTACAGTATTTGCCACTGTCTAGTCTATGACAGCAAACTATACACATACTTTTTTTTTTTTTTTTTTTGAGACGGAGTCTCGCTCTGTCGCCCAGGCTGGAGTGCAGTGGCCGGTTCTCAGCTCACTGCAAGCTCCGCCTCCCGGGTTTACGCCATTCTCCTGCCTCAGCCTCTGAGTAGCTGGGATTACAGGCGCCCGCCACCTCGCCCAGCTAGTTTTTTGTATTTTTTAGTAGAGACGGGGTTTCACTGTGTTAGCCAGGATGGTCTCGATCTCCTGAACTTGTGATCCACCCGTCTTGCCCTCCGAAAGTGCTGGGATTACAGGCTTGAGCCACCGCGCCCGGCACACATACATTTTTTAAGGATGATACTTTTATCTTATTTCTCTCAATTATAATTTTTCCTTATGCTCCTACCTCATTTTCACCCCTAATTAAACTCTTTATTTTTATTTATTTATTTATTTATTTATTTATTTATTTATTTATTTATTGAGACAGGGTCTCGCTCTGTCACCCAGGATCAAGTATAGTGGCATGATCTCAGCTCACCTCAGCCTTGACCTCCTGCGCTCAAGCAATCCTCCCACCTCATCCTCCCTAACAGCTGGGACTATTTGGCAGTCCACCACCATGCCTGGATAATTTGTTTATTTTTTGTAGAAACGAGGTCCCACTATGCTGCCCAGGCTGGCCTTGAACTCATGGACTAAAGTGATCTTCCTGCCTGAGCCTTCCAAAGTGCTGGGATTACAGGCATGACAGTTCAACCCTTTAACAAGCATTTTTAAACATAGATGCTGTAGAAATTTTTCACTCATAGCACAGAAGAATACAAGTAGTTTTTAACCAGTAACTGTACTTTTACATGGCAAATTGGAATTTCCAATCCTTGATAAACACCTAACAACATGTCACAACCTGTCATCACCAACAGATAAGTCAATCACTAAAGCATGTTGCTTCTGACATAGTGACTTTGTCTCAGGCTTATCAAATCTCCCACATGTAAATTTCAATGTAAAAAACAGTAGCAAACACTGACTGAACCAACAGTTAGTAAAATAATAATAAAGATTTAAGCCTTTGATCAATTAAAAAAATACTCCCTCCTTTTAGCAAAGATTATCACTTCTCAACACATTTCTGTAGAGTCAACAACATTCCAGATCACTATTTTGATTTTAAGCCATTGTCCAGATTTCAGACTCTTGCTTATAAAAGACAAAGACATTTCTCACGTCAGAAACTTTGGATCTCAGGAGGTTTCAAGGCTTATCCTTCCTGAATATCAACAGGGCTACCACAATTCAATCATGAGCATTTTTACTTTCAATTTACAAATTGGCAGTTCTCAAAGAACAATTAAAATACTTATTTCTTGTAACTGGTTAAAGAAATTTAATGGACCTTTTATTATTGATTTTTAATAATTTCTACCATAGGTTACTCTTTCAATTAAATGTATTAAAAGGGCAACACTATAGTTTAGAATTAAAAGAGGAATATTTGCTACTTGAAAGCTAATAAAGTTAATGTGTTTTCCAGGTTTCAGAATAGAATGGGGTTATTTATTCTTGAAAAATTCTATTTATTAACCTTTTTATGATTTCACAGGGCAATACAGATTGAAAATGATTATTTTTTTAAATGTGCTATGGAAATGTAAACTTGAACTGATATAGCTTCCTGGGCATTCCTTTCACCTATAACCGGGTTTTCTATACCTTCTACACATCACAGCTCCATCTCTCATCAATTGATGTAAGAAGCACTAAGTCTTGGATGGCCTACAAATAGTAACGGAGTGAGACCCTTTAGGAAAGGTCCTAGCTAGCACTTGAATTGCCAAAGTTTCATTTTAATGTCAAACTATAAAATGCGGTTGGCATTTTCTTGTTCACATTCTTAAAACATAGTATACCGAGTATTTAAGCATTTCTTGATGGAGCATTCATTTGAAATACCAATTATTGTTACTATGCTAAAACAGGGATGCCTTCAGTTGATATTACAGAGGAGTCTGGTAACCCTGCACAAATTGGTGAGCTTTTATTGGCATTATTATTCCTTTTGGAGGCATTTTCTGACATGTCTGTCCCTCCTTTGTTATCAGCATATTGGGTACCACTTCTCCCAGGCATCAGCGTGCCTGCCCTGACCCGCGCGGCTCCTCCTTGCTCCTCCCGGGTAATGGGTGTAGATGTCAGACAAGCTGGCTGGTGAGAGTTGTGTGGAGGTGAGTGGGCTCTGTGCAAGGGCCTGAATTGTTCACTGGTGAGTAATCCAGAGGAACTTTGCCCTGAATATCAACTTTGCTCCACCACCTCAGCTGCTCAGGGCCTATTTCATTCACCTCTTGTCTCTCCGTGCTGTCTTCTCTCAGGATTATATGGAAAAATCAAGAGTGTGAAAATGCTTTATAAGGCATCGTACATGATTTATATTCTGTCACAATTACAGAACAATAAATTTTTGGATTTCTCAATTCTGGCCAGGTAGGATATGACTGACTACAGGAGTGTCATCTTTCCTAGGTGCTGAACTTCATACATTTCAAAGTATCAAGAATATGCATATTTTATCGGCATTAATATAAAAATGTTCCAGCTTTTTAACCTTGGTGAAAAAGACAAGCAAACCATCATCTCTCTCCATCCTGTTTCATACAGTCCCAGATCTGCCATCATCCCTCACTCCTTCCTCCACAGACAAGATTCTTAAAGGAAAATTCTTAAACCACACCAACCTGACTGCTGTCCTGCTGAAATTCAGGTCAGTTTCCTACTTCACACTGGGAGCCGCCCTCACCAAGATCACCAATGGCCTCATTCCTAAAAGTGGTGAAAATTTATCTGATTTCTTCTTTCAGAAACACTTGATACTGCTGACCTCTGTCTCCTTTCCTCTCTTCTCCTGTGCTTTTCCTCCAACTCCTTGCCTCCTTCTCAGTGTCTTTCATTGTCCGCCCCTTCTTGGGGTTTTTTTTTCCAGTCATCTTTTCACTCTCCATGTGCTCCCCCTCGGTGGTTTCATCCACCCCCTGCTAATGGCTACCAGCCGTGAATCTGCAGCCCCAATCTCTCTTCTGAGCTCCAGATTTCTACTTGTTATGTCAATATATCACAAGCACCCCAAACACATCATGTCCTAATTTAAACACGCTATTGTCCTCTTTGAATCCGCCCCTCCTTGTTTATTTTTCTGCAAGGAAAACACAGCGTGAATAGCACTACCAACCAAGTAAAAATCTGGGAGTCATCCTTGATTTTCTCTGCCTCCCTTACTGTCTTAACTCAAGCCCTCATAAATTACTTCTTGCCAATCCTCCCCCACTGGACATTCTCTCTTGCTGTACACTGAACTCCTTGCAGTGCCTGGATATTCCAGCTTCCTTCTTGCATCCTTGCCTTTCCACATGCAGTTTCTTCTATCTGGTGTACCTTCTCCCTTGCCCACTTGTCCTTCAAGTCTCATCTCAGGTATCAACCCCTACGAAAAGACTTTTCTTAACCTGCCTAGTCTGTACTACGAACTTCCATGTTATTTGTAGAAACCTTTACTATAGAACGCACTATATATGTTTTGTCTATTTTCCATCTTCCCAACCAGATTGTCAACCCGTAAAAAAGCAGGAGCCATGTTTAATTCATTCTTGGGTATACAAAGTCTAGTATAACTCCTGGTACAGCATAGGCCCTCAACTAATGTTTTATGGATGAGTTCACAAACAATCCCTGAGTAACTTCCATTATCCACATTTTCCTGCCACCCATTACTATTCTTTATCCCCTCATTCAACTATTACTTCATTTAGGAAATCTTCCCGATTTCCCACCCTCACTCTCTCATTTCCCACCTCTACCGTGGTGATTTACTATAATGCAAAGTAGGCAAGGAAACCTGAGTACTTACTTTCCTATTTTACTACTGTTCCTCCATAGGAAGCATGGAGGAAAGGATAATTTAATTCATTTTTAGTCGCCTCAAAACTAGTGCTTTCCTTACCTAGGATTCTTTAGAGGAAGGCACAGTCACATTTGAAAGAAACCAAAAGCGGCACGCTAGCAAAAATCTCCCCTCCACTGAAACGCAGCAGCATCTCACAATAGAGCTTTCAAAAGGAGTTACAGATCCAGTGTGTAGCGCTGCTTACGAGCCATCACATGGCAGCAGCGGGGAAAACACACCAGCACCAAATCCAGACAAAGGGCAGAGATGAAGCCTGCTCTGTTCCTGCTGACGCCACTGAGGCCACTGCTCTTGCAGCTGGGCTAACAGCAAACAGGCCTCAGCCTGCCTCAGCCGAGCTAGGCAAGCGTCTGGAGGGGCTAAGAGGAGCAATGCCCCAGAGCAATGGCTCCCAATATCCGGAGGGCACGACTGCCCTACAAACTCACGTTAGCTTCAAATACTACTCATCGTCCCTTTCTTGTAAAAAGCAAAATGCATAACCTCCTGTCGAACTAACGACAGTTAAAATGAAATTGTTATCAGAAATAATATAAACATCCAAAAAGAGAGGATTTTCACCCACTGTAGACTAAGTAACCATTAAGAATGAGGTAACAGAATAGTAAACATGAAAAAAAAATTCACTCTCTAGTATTAAATGAAAAAGAAAGCTAACGAGCCCAAATGTAGAATATGATTTCTATATATATATATGTATATGCATGCACACTTTTAAATCATATAACAGTATAATACAATATAGCATAAGATAAATCTATGCCAAATGTTAAAAGTGGCTAATTTCCAAGTAACTGGATTATAGGTGATTTTTCTTTTCTTTTAGTTTTATCTGTTTTTAAAATATCCTTTAATGAACATGTATTTCTTTAATAAGAAGAAAAAACAGGTTTTAAAAATGAAATAATCTCTTGATTAAATTTTATAAATCTCTAAATCTTCATAAATATATTCACTTGTATTTATATCTTGAAGATCTAAAATAAATGTTATTGTATCAGTCTTGTTGATTCTTACAGATGGTATAGGACTTGTAGAATCATTAGGTCAGCAGGGGGACATCCCGGATGCTCAGTAAAAATGCTTACTTGTGAAATTACATTCAAAATGAAAATGGCTAATAAGAAATGTACTAATTTTAAACAAATTTCTTATTAAGAAAAAGTCTAAGACAATGAAAACCAAGGTTAAATTTTACCACTGGCCAATTACGGCAAAGATCACATTTTTATTATTTCCATCCATAAAATGTAGAAAATGCGAGATTGTTAAAAGTAAATGAAGTTCTTGCCAAATACAACACAATTCTAAGGTATGGTCTACACGCCACAGCATCATAATCTGACCTATACATATCCTGAATAGGAAAATCCCTCTCCTAATTAAATCCTGGAAATGTTATAGACAATAGTAATAAACTCCAAAGAAAAGGTTCTGTACAAATACAAGTATTAGTCAAAAGAAAATAAACCTCAAACCTAGAAACCTGATTAGTCCTTTTTGATAGCATTTATCAAACAAAAGCCATTTGATCAAAAGTAATTTAAACATTTAACTGTATTTTTCTAGTTGGTCTAATTGATTTCACAAGCAAATGTTAACACAGTATGAAAAATCCAGGCGAAGAGACAAGCCACGGAAAGAAACAAAAAGAACAGAACTTGTTATAGAATTATTTAAGAAAGTTCAGTGTTATTAACATGCTAGATTTTATATCTTCATGTCAATGAATGAGAATTTGGGAAGTTTTTTTTATTTATTTGGCATGTATTCATTAAGCATTCACTATGGCATAGCATGTACTAATCTAGGTTTTCAACAAAAGAAACAATTCTCCACAGCATTTCCCTCACTTAAAATCAAAAGATTGACAAGAGATAGACATGATTATTCACTCCTGTCAAATCCCTGACATCTGTTCTACTCATTAAAGGTCTATCTTTGACATTTGTGGAGTAGAGGATAATAGCTAAAGTGTTTAAGAATAATGCACTTCAAATAAAAATGAATTAGGGAAAAATATGTAAAATATTCTAATTAGAAAAAAGTACATAGTATAAATTTTAAATTAGACATTTGGAAGGAGCAAAACAAATCCAACCTAGTGAAAACTTTGTTTGGTGTTCATTTACTATGACCTGATTTAACAAAAATAAAAAGGTGGCAACTCTACAGTAATTGCCATTTTTTTAAAACTGATCCATGAAATTCAGTAGTCTGGAAGCCACTGGTTCCAAGTGCATTTTAGCTACCCAGAAGGTGGCTGATCTACAATTTGGAATTCTGCCCCTAACACATGAAGAAGATGCTAAAAAAAATATGTGTTGAACGAAGAAATACAACCCTGTTTCATGTAGATGTGGCTCAGGATCGCTTTAAGATGGTCCAAAAGACCTAAGTGGTTTCAGAAAATGAAATGAGAGAAGCAGTAGTATGTAACGGACAATTAAGGGAGCAAATTTTTCCCTTTTGAAAGCAAAATTTCCCCACACTGCCTACAAGTTTTTAATTCATTGATAACCCTGCCTAAATTCCTCACACTGGCTAGGACATATTTGAATTAGTATCTACTCTTCATTGAAAATGTACATATTTAGAGATGTTGAAGGAATATAACCATTTAACATGACTATTTTATCAGAAAAAAATTGCAGGCTTTTGTCAGAGTGTTTACTAACTATATAAAAATATAACTATGTAAGTGTTGGAAGTTCTGTCCAGGGCAATCAGGCAAGAGAAAGAAATAAAGGGTATTCAATTAGGAAAAGAGGAAGTCAGATTGCCCCTGTTTACAGATGGCATGATTGTATATTTAGAAAACCCCATCATCTCAGCCTAAAATCTCCTTAAGCTGATAAGCAACTTCAGCAGTCTCAGGATACAAAATATACAAAATCAATGTGCAAAAATCACAAGCATTCCTATACACCAATAATAGACAAACAGAGAGCCAAATCATGAGTGAACTCCCATTCACAATTGCTACAGAGAGAACAAAATACCTAGGAATACAACTTACAAGGGATGTGAAAGACCTCTTCAAGGAGAACTACAAACCACTGCTCAATGAAATAAAACAGTACACAAACAAATGGAAGAATATTCCATGCTCATGGATAGGAGAAATCAATATCATGAAAATGGCCATAACTGCCCAAGGTAATTTATAGATTCAATGCCTTCCCCATCAAGCTACCAATGACTTTCTTCACAGAACTGGAAAAATCTACTTTAAAATTCATATGGAACCAGAAAGGAGCCCGCATTGCCAAGAAAATCCTAAGCAAAAAGAACAAAGTTGGAGGCATCACACTACCTGATTTCAAACTATACTACAAAGCTACAGTCACCAAAACAGCATGATACTGGTACCAAAACAGAGATATAGACCAATGGAACAGAACAGAGGCCTCAGAAATAACACCGCACATCTATAACCATGTGATCTTTGACAAACCTGACAAAAACAAGAAATGGGGAAAGGATTCCCTGTTTAATAAATGGTGCTGGGAAAACTGACTAGCCATATGTAGAAAGCTGAAACTGGATCCCTTCCTTACACCTTATACGAAAATCAACTCAATATGAATTAGAGACTTAAATGTTAGACCTAAAACCATTAAAAACCCTGGAAGAAAACCTAGGCAATACCATTCAGGACATAGGCATGGGCAAGGACTTCATGACTAAAACACCAAAAGCAATGGCAACAAAAGCCAAAATAGACAAATGGGATCTTATTAAACTAAAGAGCTTCTGCATGGTAAAAGAAACTACCATCAGAGTGAACAGGCAACCTACAGAATGGGAGAAAAATTTTGCAATCTACCCAGCTGACAAAGGGCTAATATCCAGAATCTACAAAGAACTTAAACAAATGTATAAGAAAAAAATAAAACAACCCCATCAAAAAGTGGGCAAAGGATATGAACAGACACTTCTCAAAAGAAGACATTTATGCAGCCAACAGACACATGAAAAAATGCTCATCATCACTGATCATCAGAGAAATGCAAATCAAAACCACAATGAGATACCATCTCATACCAGTTAGAATGGTGATCATTTAAAAATCAGGAAACAACAGATGCCGGAGAGAATGTGGAGAAATAGGAACGCTTTTACAGTGTTGGTGGGAGTGTAAATTAGTTCAACCATTGTGGAACACAGTGTGGTGATTCCTCAAGGATCTAGAACTACAAATACCATTTCACCCAGCGATCCCATTACTGGGTATATACCTAAAGGATTATAAATCATGCTACTATAAGGATACATGCACAGGTACGTTTATTGCAGCACTATTCACAATAGCAAAGACTTGGAACCAACCCAAATGTCCATCAGTGATAGACTGGATTAAGAAAATGTGGCGCATATACATCATGGAATATTACACAGCCATTAAAAAGGATGAGCTCATGTCCTTTGCAGGGACATAGATGAAGCCGGAAACCATCATTCTCAGCAAACTATCACAAGGACAGAAAACCAAACACTGCATGTTCTCATTCATAGGTGGGAAATGAATAATGAGAATTCTTGGACACAGGGTGGGGAACATCACACACCAGGGCCTGTCGGGGGGTGGAGGGCTGGGGGAGGGATAGCATTAGGAGAAATACCTAATGTAAATGACGAGTTGATGGGTGCAACAAACCAACATGGCACATGTATACCTATGTAACAGACCTGCACATTGTGCACGTGTACCCTAGAACTTAAAGTATAATAAAAATCAGTCAATCAATACAAACAAATTAGCCAGGCATGGTGGTGGACACCTGTAATCCCAGCTACTCAGAAGGCTGAGGCAGGAGAACTGCATCAACCTGGGAAGTGGAGGTTGCAGTGAGCCAAGATCATGCCACTGCATTCCAGCCTGGGCGATATAGAGAGATTCTGTATCAAAAATAAAATAAAATAAAATAAGTAAAAATAAAGCAAATAGCTTTTGAGGAAAGACCAGAGCTTTCTGGTTTTCCAGTGGCAAAGAAGATCCTGACTCTTTCTCTTTTCACAACTTTCCCTGCTCAAGTACAGTGGGAGGAATCACAGAGAGGAAAGGTGGGGGCCAGATGTGGTGGCTCACGCCTGTAAATCCAGCACTTTGGGAGGCCAAAGTGGGCAGATCACTTGAGATCAGGAGTTCGAGACCAGCCTGGCCAAAATGGTAAAACCTCGTCTCTACTAAAAATACAAAAATTAGGCCAGGCGCTGTGGCTCATGCCTGTAATCCCAGTACTTTGGGAGGCCGAGATGGGTGGATCATGAGGTCAGGAGATCGAGACCATCCCGGCCAACATGGTGAAATCCCATCTCTACTAAAAATACAAAATTAGCTTGGCATGGCGGTGTGTGCCTGTAATCCCAACTACTCAGGAGGCTGAGGCAGGAGAAAATATATATGTATATAACTATGTAGTTAAGATTATGAGATATCTTTATGATAATAATACTCAAAATTTTAGCTATTTCATGTAACTGCATGTAAAAAATAGATTGGCTTAAATTTCAACTTATATTGGATTGAACCACTCAAAATTGCCAGTCCAAAAAAAATAGTCAAGGCTGGGTACAGTGGCTCATGCCTGTAAACCCAGCACTTTGGGAGGCCAAGGCAGGAGGATCACTTGAGCCCAGGAGTTTGAGACCAACCTGGCTGATATAGTGAGACCTCATCTCTACAAAAAATTTTTTTAATTAGTTGAGTGTGTTGGTGTGCATCTGTGGTCCTAGTTACTTGGGAGGCTGAGGTGGAAGGATTGCTTGAGCCCAGGAAATCAAGGTTGCAGTGAACTGTGTCAAGCCACCACACTCCAGCCTGGGTGAAAGAGTGAGACCCTGTCTCAAAAGGCAAAAAAATAAAAAAATAAAAAAGTCAAATATTAAATAATTGAAAATAGTTTGGACTATTTCAAAACCCTACTTTATGGGTTTTGACAATGCATTGTACTGGTAAGTAACATAAAATAATACAATATAATAATATACAATTAAATAGCTCAAACTATCTTAGTATGTATTAGCAAATACATGGCACAAGGCATTGTCAAAACCCATAAAACTTTACAGCACAAAAAGTAAATCCTAATGTATGCAATTTAAACAAAAATAATGAAGAACATCAAAGGACCCCAGAATAGAATGCAGAATGTGACAAAACAAACAATCTAACTCTATTACAAATGTGTGAAACAACCTCACTGAAGGGGTAAGGGGAGAAGGGAGTTGACCTAAATAACTTTGCAAATGAGCGGAGTCTGCAAGACTAAAGGGAAAAGGAACCACACATAACCACTGTTCTCTAGTTCAAGGGTCCCCAGCTCTTGCACCACAGACCAGTACCTACCCGTGGCCTGTTAGGAACTGGGCCGCATGGCAGGAGGCGAACCGTGGGCGAGAGCATTACCACCTGAGCCCTGCTTCCTGTCAAATCAGTGGTGGCATTAGATTCTCACAGCAGTGTAAACCCTATTATGAACTGCCTATGCAAGGGATGTAGGTTGCATGCGCCTTAGGTCAACTGAGTGACACACGGGCAGTTTCATCCCAAAACACTCCCTACCACAGCCAGCCATGGAGAAATTGTCTTCCACAAAACCAGCCCCTGGTGCCAAAAAGGTTGGAAACTGCTGCTCTAGTTGATAAAGCTCTTGCCCCTGTGGGTATCAGTTAACAATTCTGATACTGTTATCATGTATACTTAAATGAACAATTAAGTGGATGGATGGCAACCAAGTTTCTGACTGTTAGAATGGGAAGTTATAGGTAAGCAAGAGGAAGAGGCTAGAATTATCCATGCAATGATGAATTAGAACTGGAGATATCAATGTAAACTCATATTTAGCTTAACATAGATACAGATGATTACATACAGAAATATTTATAGATATGTGTATATACACAGGTTGGTATACATATATACATTCCCTTGCTCTGTCAGCTGAGAGAGCCTAAAAGCAGCTATACTCCAATAACAATGAGTACACCTAGTGCCTAGATTTTGGTTTCTAACACCATTTCCAAACAAAAGAACCAGGGCTCCTTGGAAAAATAGTCAATTACAGAACTAGGGGAGGATATATAGATGATGATCCAGGAGCATCTTATAGTGACAGAATTAGGAAGTACTCAAAACACACACACACACACACACACACACCACACACACACACACAATGATGGGAATATGTCAAAAGGACGTAAGAACCCACTGAAAGAGCTCCCATGGAAACAGTTTGAGCAAAAATTACAGCATTGAATTATAACCTAAAGTTTAAACTATTCATGAGCCCATACTGATATAAATTATTGAATAAGTAAATAAGTGGAGAATAATAGAGAAACCTCCCATGCAGATGAGTTCCAAATAATTTATGTAGATAATACAATACACTCTCTAGAGATGGAGCACAACTCCCCACTCCATAAGTGTGGGTTATGCATAATGACTTCTTCACAAAGAATACAGGATAGACAGAGAAAGCCTGACAACCATGACCAGAGCCACGTGACAATGGACATCAACAGTGATAAGTCACTAACAGTATGCACCTTTGATATGATGTGATATGATGGTAATTTCCCTCTGTGATCTTTCTCCCAAAAACACATAACTCCATGAGAAAAACGTCAGAGAAATCTCAATTAAGAGGTATTTTATAAAATACCTAACAAGTACTCCTCAAAACTGTCAAGGTCATAAGAAATAAAGTCTGAGAAATTGTCACATCTAAGAAGAACCTAGAGACATGATGATGAAATGTAATGTGGTATCCTGGATATGATCCTGGATAGAAAAAGGCCAGTAGGCTAAAAACCTCAAAAATCTGAATAAAATATGGATTTTAATTAATAATATTGTGACAGTAGTGGTTCATTAATTGCAACAAACATACCATACTAATGTAAGATATTAGTAAATGCAAAAACAGGTGTGGCATGTATAGAGACTCTGTAAGTAATTTTTCTTTTTTTTTTTTTTTGAGACGGATTCTCCCTGGGTCGCCCAGGCTGGAGCGCAGTGGCCGAATCTCAGCTCACTGTGAGCTCCGCCTCCCGGGTTTACGCCATTCTCCTGCCTCAGCCTCCCAAGTAGCTGGGACTACAGGCGCCCGCCACCTCGCCCGGCTAGTTTTTTGTATTTTTTTAGTAGAGACGGGATTTCACCGGGTTAGCCAGGATGGTCTCGATCTCCTGACCTTGTGGATCCGACCGTCTCAGCCTCCCAAAGTGCTGGGATTACAGGCTTGAGCCACCGCGCCCAGCTAGTTTTTCTGTTTTTCTTTAAGCACTTGCCTATGTAAGTTTTTCTATTAATCTAAAACTCTTCTTAAAGAAAATGTTCATTTAAAAAAATAACTTGGAAAGAGCTGTGATGTTTACTGTATATGACGGCTGCCAAATCTATACCTGCAGCCCCATCTCTAATGCCATAATTTGTATCACCTGCCTCCTTCACCTTCCTTACATAGGAGACTATGTTGGTCACTGCAGCCTTTTCACTTTGATGCTCTTCCTCTCTTGGGTAGACTATGGGCCCTTCCAGCACAATTTATTTGCAAAACAATATGAAGTCAATTATACGGGAAGATTTTCAGAAACCAACTATTTTTAAGACAAGACTTTTCAATAGCCATGTGGAGTGACTTTTAGAAACTATGTCCCAGTTGGGTGCCAGTGGCTCACGTCTGTAATCCCAGTGCTTTGGGAGGTCAAGGTGGGAGGATTACTTGAGGCCAGGAGTTCAAGAAACCATGTCCAGTGTTATTTTTACCTTCCATTCAGGATGCGTAACTGTTTGTTGTTGTTGTTGTTGTTTTGGTTTTTGTTTTTTTGCTGCTATGATTCATCTCTAGTAATCATCACAAAAATAATCCTCCTAAATAGATGTATACATATTTCCCTCCCCCCATACACACAGAATTGAAGGTTATTATTAGTAGTATTCTAACATGAACTATGCCACCTTTATAATTCTCGAATACATTTTTCAGGAACAGTATCAACAAAAAAAACAACTTAATGATATCTTTTCCCAGTGGAAGTTGGTTATAAGTTAATTCAACTGACACCTAAAACTTTATGTGAATACTTTTTCATTCAGTGAGTCAAGGAATAAGTAGCTAGTTAGAACTTTGAAATATGGTTTGTTAAATGCATATTTTAAAGTCAATTTTACACAAGGAAGTCACCAACTCAATTTTAAATAAACTCAAATATGCTTTATCTCTAGGAAAGCATCTGGTAGTTTTCTAGGAAAATGAACCAACTAGTTGTTTTTTCTACTTGGCCAGAAATGCTACTTCTATATAAATTCACAGAATGAGTACTTCCAAACAAGGATGGAGAAAACTTTAAAAAGCCAAGTCTAAAATAAAACCAGAAAGCAGATTTACTATGAATATTATTTTTAGCACCCAATTAGCATTCTAATTGGTAGATCCCACACTGTATGAGAACAGATATCTGAAGAACTATACCCAAGATCATTGTTTGATTCATTCATCATACTCTAAATAATTAGAAATGGTTTGGAGAATAAAGGTGGATATACTTGTAGTTTTTCTCTTTGAATTTTCCTCTCATCCTAGTTCTCAGCAGTTGATGTCACTACAAATCTGTAAAATATGGCTGGTAAATCTTGGTAAGAACAACACAAAATGAAGCTTAAACTCAAATCAGGACAGCTACAACACACCTAGATGTCCATATAAGCATGTCAGCTATACTAAATGTATTATATATTAATGGGTGAAATAAAGACACTTAAAGCCCAACTTTCACCTTCTACAGTTATCCCAGATGACTGTTCAGTCAGTGTCTGCTAATATATTTCCAGTAAAGAATAACTTTAAAGAGGCTTTTCCATCTTCCCTAATCAATGGCTTTCTCTCTTCTGACTTCTAGATAAACTTTTTAAAAAATTCTTTCTCCTGTCTTTAACCCATTTTTGGTTTTGTTTTTACCTTAACCTTTTCAAAAACTTTGTCCAATTCTCAGTTTTAGCCTCTCTGACGCTATCATACCTAAACCTTCAAGCAAATTCTTTCTGTCATAGAGTGAGGGAGTAGCTAGTAGACATTCTTTTAACTTTGAAGTATGTTCTGTTAATGCATAGTTTATTAAAGCCAATTCTACTACTGGAAAGTTACCAGCTCCTTTTTAATTAAAAGCCACTTTTGTATTTTTCCTTAGTATATGCCCCTACCTTGATTTTTAAAATACTATTCACATACTTTATGGCTAGAGAATTGTCTATATAAATACAGTGGATGGATTTTTGCGGTTGTTTTGCTTTGTTTGTAATAAATCACCTTGTCCATACACCTCTCTCTCCTATTCAAATTCATGGCCAAGCACAGTGGCTCACACATGTAATCCTAGAACTTTGGGAGGCCAAGGTGGGAGGACTGCTTGAGTTGCAGACCAGCCCAGGCAACACAGCAAGACCCTGTCTCTACAAAAACAAAAAAATTGGCCAGGCGTGGGGGTGCATGCCTGTGGCCCCAGCTACTAAGGAGACTGAGGTGAGAGGATCACTTGAGCCAGGCAGACTGAGGCTAACAGTGTGCCGTGATTGCACCACTGTAATCCAGCCTCAGTGAGAAAGAGAAACGCCCTGTCTCAAAAAGAAACCAAAAAATCATTCATAAGTAAACCATTGGAATTGCATTTTCTTATTATGTACCATCCTTATGAGTCACAATCCCTTCTAAAATATCTACTTTGTTTCTAAGTTTCTTAAAAACTACTTTAAAAAAATGATACCCAATGCTGCCTTGTTTTTATATTATAAACTGTAATATGGTCACCTCTTCCCAGAATTCATTTAAGACCTTATGACCGAGATATCTTTGTTAGTTATTACAAGATGCAGAATTGCAATTCTCCCCACTGCTTTGTCCACCTTCAAAGAGATGACACCGCTGCTGGGAACATAAAACAAGAATGCATCAGATGCTCTGGCTTAATGCTAACACATCCATACAGCACTGTTGTATTATCATATTTGATCCTCATAATAACCTTAGAAGTATAGAAAAACAGGTATTATCATCCCAAGGCTGAAAACAGTTAAATTATTTACTTGAGGTCAGGAGGCCAAGCAAATGGAGATTGAGACCTATTTCTGCATCCTTTCCTCTACACTGCAGAATTAGATTCCCAGTTAACATTAGAATGCTATTATTTTTTAATCTATGCCAGTTTTATAATCCATATTAAAAATTCTCTTAAATGTTTCTAATAGCTACAGAGTATGTTCTCTGGGAAAATGACATTATTCCCCCCTTACTCTAAGTGAGAATGAATTTCATTTGACCTTGGCTTTATTCCCAGCTCCACTATCCTTTAACTGTATAGCCTTGAGATCTGGCTTGAGATCTGTATAGCCTTGAGATTCTACTGCAAATATAACATTACCCTTTTTTCACACTCTACAAGCAAATGATTTTTCTAACGACAAAGAAAAATATCTATTACTTAACTCCTAGATTCTTATTATATAATTGTCAAAACATGCTGATTTCTAACTATAAGAGAATAAGAAGAAGAAAAAAGAAGGACTAAGAAAAAAAAAAGGAAGAAGAAAGCTTCAGTAGGATATAACCAAGAACTGTTTGACCATATGGATATTCAAATACAAGACAGGTTTCAGAGAACATAATAGAATCAAAATCCTTTTTGACTTTCAAAAATCAATTAGATTTTCACCTATACGGATTGTTTTACATATATCCTGAAGGTCCCATTCATCTCTATTGAGGAAAAAAAAGATGGTGGAAAAAAAATTAGATTATGCCTTAAAATAATTTACCAACTTGATTACAATAAATTAATAATGAATTAAATAAATCCCCAGATTTTCTCAAATCTACAGGTATGCATATACATTGACATATATTTAAGTTACACAAAAGTGTTTAGAGATTATAAAAGAAATGTTAAAATACAGCAGAGATTTTTTTGAACCACGTGTAAGAATTTTATCCAGTCAACAAAGTAAACAAAAAATTAATTAATTAATTAAAGGTTTATCTTAAGTTTCCCATAAATCATCAGAAAAAGATCCATAAAGAATGGAGTTATTTTGCTACCCTGAAATACCCTGGCAATAATGAAGTCAAACCAAAGAACTTACAAGCAGGCCAAGAATTTGGCTTTATAGTTCATGCATCCATGAAAACTATGGAAAATCCTTTAAATAGTACACAAAAGACATTTTTTAAGAAAAATCCTGCCCCCAAAATATATACTCTATGGACCAAGAACAGATACTATCTGTATTTCGAAGTAACAGTCCCTAGTTCAGGAGAACAGTGTTGGGTTCCCGCCCCAATCACTGACTGCAGTGTGGCCTTGGACATGGGAACTTTCACCTCAATATCCTTACTTTTAAAGTGAGGGTACTAGATTAGATGATTTCTAAGATTCTTCTATTTCTATAATCCTTGATTCTATTAATAACAGCAGAAGACTTCTACTAGCCTGAAGCTAATCAATTTTAGATCCCCATCAGGAAATAGGAAGCTCTTTGTCCACAGCCCACAGGTAATTGGGTTTTCTCTCACAGCAATAGCATCTCTAGTAATTCAATTACCTGATAAATCTACCTTCTCCTGCCCTCGTATTTGACAACTTTACATTATTATCAAATCACATCACATTAAAATACAATTTTACTATAACCAAAGGGAAATATCTTTCTACTAAGGAATTGTATAATGACTCTTTCAAAACATTAAACCAGAAAAGATGACAACTCTGTGCCAACTCACAAAAAAAAAGTTGGCTTTAAGAGAGCTGTGTGCATTTGAAGTAATGTTTTTAGTGTAGTCACTAATCAAATGCCTTGTAAATGGAATTACTAGACACTTGTTCACTACTACTGACTTCTTAACCTAATCTTCAGGTTAGAAAGATTAAAACTTGTACTTCTGCCTTTCTCATTTCAAATTCAAGCCATAGCCTGGAAACAATAAGCTTTGATTCTTACTCTTCTATTATAGACTCTCATATCATTCTAAAATTCCTAAAAGCATAATGTAAATAACAAAGGCAAAGGCAATTTATCAGGCAAGCAGTGACTGGCCATAGATTCTTTAAAAAAAAAAAAAAAATGGGTTGGGGAAGTGGGAACCAGAAAAGCATCACTAAAATTTGTTCCAGCCACAGTGATACCAGTACCCCCTAATTGTTTTTTGTGTCCACTTTGCCCTCAAACTTTCCCTCTCTGAATCTTCTTAAAACAATTTGAAATGCCTCTTTATGAATCTCTATTACCATCCCCTCTATTATATACCCATTAAGTGGCCATCTGATTTATAGACAAACACTAAAGTCACATGTTCTTGGTACTGACTGGATCTACTATCTGTGAGACTGTATAGACAAATCACTTAGACCACAAACAAAAGAGGAAAAGGAACTTAACAATTTGACAGGTTTCCTAAAAGATAAATTCTAATCTCACGCTTTTGCCATATATTTACAAGAACCAATATTTCAGGTGTAGCTCATTATGTCTCAGAAGCCATACTTATTTTAGCAAAATTCCCAAATTTAAGTTGAGACAAGTCTGACTATTGCTCCCATGGAAGATTCCACTCCTGTCAACAGCTTTATGAGATCCCGGATCAGGCCAACCCCAGTCTTCGCAGTCAGGTCAAAGTGGTCCCTAGCCTAAGGCCTGTCAACGTCTCATCCTACTCTTAGTTTCATCCTGTACCCTCAGGGGTCTCCAAAGCAAGGTTATAAGCACCCCAAACCAAAGTCCAAGATCTATCCACCCCCTAGCCCTCACTGTGCAAACAGCTACCCTTGGCTACCCCTTGGGCCTAGAAAGGGTACACACTGGTAGAGTCTGCCTTTAGGAGAAAAGCAAAGGAGTCCACGCAGGTCCTGAAAGCAGCTTGAGCCCATTTAGGCAGAGAATTTTACAGTCCTAGTTTCCTGCAACATGGGTTAGAAGGTGGAAGGGTTCAAGCTCTAGGTGGGCATATCCCCTGTCACATCTTTGACCCCCCCCCCAATACTAGCAACATGGGGATAGGCAAAGCCAGAAAAAACAGCAAGGCCCTCTAAAATTTTAGGCCTAAGAAAGCAACCCACATCACGTAGGTTTAAGGATGATTCTATTTCTGGTTATTCAAAATTTCAAAAAAAGATTCAGAGGCCTTGACTCTGAGAATGTGGGGCCAGGTCAAACATGGCGACGTACTCTCTCCCTACTTATTCACAAAATAAAACCAGATTAAATTAACATGAGGAACATCCTTTGAAAGAAAAATAAAAGCACAACATTAAGTATGTATGTTTTGCTTAGGAGATAAAAAGTGTTATTAGCATTCCATAAAACAATCTCCTGATTTTTTTTTTTTTTTTTACCAAGTACCATACCCATTTTCTCTCCATAGACTTTCCTCACTAAAAGCCAGCTGCAAAACCTCCCTTAAAGCTCAGCATCCAAGAGTATTGCCTGATGCCCTCCTTGTGCCCTGGAGATTACTCAAGTTTCAGGGGATGCTAAATGGGCTAGATAACTATATAGATCAATTCGCCATTCCCCAAGCAACTACCTTGTGCCAAGCAACATGATAGGATCTAGAGATGAAAAGATGGTGGAGATGTAACCCTGACATCAAGGAACATGTACTGAACTGATTGCAGTAATGCCTTATTTGTTCACACATCCCTGTATCCACACCCTTTTGTAGTGCTCTCACACAATAACTCTGGGCTTAGCCATGTGACTTGTTCTGGACAGTGGGACAGAAGCAAATATATCAGAAGCAGAAATTTGAAAGTTCTTATACATTAAAGGATATGCTCTGCTGATGCTTTTGGGAACCCTGTTGACATCATGTGAACAAGTCTGAACTAGCCTGTTGAAGGATGGGAAACCACAAGAGAATAAGTGAGGTATCCCAGTCATCCATCAGCCAGCCCCCAGCCGACCATATGAGTGAGTCCCATCAGAAAGCAGCTGAGCCCTACTGAGCCCAGACCAAACTGCTGATTCCACAGAATCATGAGCTAAATTAATGACTATTGTTCTAAGCCACTAAGTTTTGGGGTGGTTTATTGCAGGGCTAACGGATCTAATGGATATAAAATCCAGTGCCTCATAGGGAAGCTAGACTTGTATACAATTAGATGTAAGACAGTGCAAAGGCTGTAATAGACCTAAATATAACATATATGGGTAACTCAAAGGAGAAAGTGATTAACCCTGCTGGGTCCAGCATGGAAGATGAACAGGAGTGTCAGGAAAAAGTTCATACAGGAAATGATGCCTAGTCTTTATTCTGATAAAAAGAACCATCATTCTCAGCAAACTATCGCAAGAACAGAAAACCAAACACCGCATGTTCTCACTCATAGGTGGGAACTGAACAATGAGATCACTTGGACACAGGAAGGGGAACATCACACACCGGGGCCTATTGTGCGGAGCGGGGAGAGGGGAGGAATAGCATTAGGAGATATACCTAATGTAAACGACGAGTTAATGGGTGCAGCACACCAACATGGCACATGTATACATATGTAACAAATCTGCACGTTGTGCACATGTACCCTAGAACTTAAAGTATAATAAAAAAATAAAATAAAAAAATAAATAAAAACCAATCCAGGCCAAAAAAATGAACAGTGAAAACAACACAATGTTATTAAATTTTAAAAATTAAAATAGAGAATTAACAGCCCTTAAAAAAAAAAAAAAAAAAAAAGAACCACTTCAGGAGGCAACAGACTTAACCAACCTTTCCTTCTTTTCATCACTGATACAAATCTCCAAAGAGAACACCAGAAACTAATCAGAATCCATGCGCTTCTGTTTCCACTAAGAAACTATGGGATATTCCTTCAACCACAAACTTTCTCTTTCTCCCAGAGCCCTAGAAGTTTCATCAGGACTGGAACCGGACAAGACTTTGAAGATGCAGCCATGTTGAACGTCTGTTTAACTCAGCAGCACTCAGCTCCCTGTGATCTCCCAGCAGTCAGACTGAGAGAATGACAATACATTGTCACCACAGATGGTGTGGTAAGCACACTGAGCAGATGATACACTACGGGAAAGCAAACTTTTACGAGATAGAGGCCCCAAAAATCAGACTGGGAAATGTTTTGTGTTTCTGCACACATCAAGACTTTAATTACTGGTTTACGAGTAAGTCCACCATGAAAAGTCATTTGTTCAATATACATGTGCTTAAGTAATTTTAGGAAAAAGAGGAATCAGGGGTTGGGTGCAGTGGCTTATGCCTGTAATCCCAGCACTTTGGGAGGCCGAGGCAGGCAGTTCACAAGGTGAGGAGTTCGAGACCAGCCTGACCAACATGGTAAAACTCTGCTTCTACTAAAAATTCAAAAATTAGACAGGTGTGGTGGTGTGTGCCTGTAATCTCAGCTACTCAGGAGGCTGAGGCAGGAGAATCGCAAGAACCCGGGAGGTGGAGGTTGCAGTGAGCCAAGATCGCACTATTACACTTCAGCCTGAGCAACAGAGTGAGACTCTGTCTCAAAAAAAAAAAAAGAGAAAGAAAAAGAGGAATCAAATGCAGTTTATAGATTGATGGTATTCGTTCTAACAGGGTGTGTGTGTGTGTGTGTGTGTGTGTGTGTGTGTGTGTGTGTGTGTGTTGCTCTTTTCTGTTTTTTTAGAAATGGAGTCTCACTATGTTGTCTAGGCTAATCTCAAACCCCTAGCATCAAATGATCCTTTCACCTCAGCCTCCTGAGTATCAGGGATTATACGGGCGAGCCACTGCATGCAGTCACAGTGTTTTTGTAATAAGAAAAATAGAAACAATTTAAATGTCCAACAATAAGAGAATATTTAGATATACGATAGTATAACTGTAATAAGGAACATTAGGGAGCTACGAAAATATGCTTTCAAAGAGCATTTAATGAGATGGAAAAATACTCATAAAATCAGATACAAAAATTGAACATACAGAATAATCTCATATTTTTATACATATTAATATGTATACATATTATTTTTATGTACTTTATACATTTATATACATATAATTTTTATACATATTATATGTATAAAAATATAGTCATAGGAAAAATGGAAGTATGCCTAAATGCCTAAAAGTATGCCTAATGCCTAAATGTCAGAAGTATCCTTGTACAGCAGGATCAAGGGTGAATGTTTTCTTCCTATTTCCAAGTTTTTCAAATTAAAGTATAAAGTCATTGATAAAAAATATTGAATCATACAAATCAAAATAAAGATTGGTCTATAAAACAAGTGGCAAATACTCTTCAAAAATATCAATGTCATGAAAGAAAATGGAGCTACGAGATTATTCCAGATTAAAGATTTAAAAGACATGACAACTAAATGTAATATGTGGTCATGACTTATTTGGCCAAGAGGAAATATGCTCTTAAAAATATTATTGGGATAATAGGCAAATTGTGAATATGGGCTGTATATGTGGTTATATAAGAGAATGTCCTTGTTCTTACGAAATATATGCTGAAATGATTAGGAGTAAAGGGGTGTGATGTTGACCATTAACTCTCAAATGGTGCGTGTGTGTGCGCGTGTGCGTGTGCGTGTGTGTGTGGAGAGAGAGACAGAGACAAAGTGAGATAAATAAAGCAAATGTGGCAAAGCATTCATAGGTGCTATGCAAGAGGGCTTTTTTTTTTTTTTTTTTTTTTTGAGATGGAGTCTGGCTCTGTCATCCAGACTGGAGTGCAGTGGCGCAATCTCGGCTCACTGCAAGTTTCGCGTTCCGGGTTCACACCATTCTCCTGGAGTAGCTGAGACTACAGGCACCCGCCACCACGCCCGGCTAATTTTTTGTATTTTTAGTAGAGATGGGGTTTCACCGTGTTAACCAGGATGGTCTCGATCTCCTGAGCTCGTGATCCACCCGCCTTGGCCTCCCAGAGTGCTGGGATTACAGGCGTGAGCCACCACGCCCGGCCGCAAGAGGGCTTTTTAATACTCTTCTTGCCACTCTTCTACAAGTTTGAAATTATTTCAAAATAAAGTTAAAATAACTCTAGATCTGAAAAAAATACTTTTAAAGAAAAAATCTTTGATAATTATTGTAAATGTACTATTTTAAAGGAAATTCTAGGATTTAGTTCCTAAAATGTTATGCAACATTTTCATGCCAATTAACAAAATCCTCTCCTTGAGTAAACTGAGGTAACAGAGGGACAAATCCCTTCATTAATCCTGCTCCTCTGCTAACAGACATCTTTGCTGAGTCTGGAATCTCTCCAACTCAACACCCACTGGAGGCCAAAGGTGCTTGGCAGCACATCAAAGTCAGACACTCTGGGTGCTAGAATTTGCATATCTATACTGTACAGAGAGGTCTGCCATTTCAGCAGAATGCCCAGAATTATATTTTACCCATGATCTTCATCCTGACTCTCCAGCTCCCTGACCCTGGCTCTGTGGTGCTGCTTGTGGCTCACCCTGGCCCTCTGCCTGGAGTCCCCTATTATCTCATTTGAGAATTTCCCACTCCTATAAATTTCCCCAAGTGTAACTGACAACCACACCCTTCAGGCCCTCTGCTTAGGCCTAACATGAAAAGACAAAACTTCACAGAAGAATTTTCATAATTAAATAGCATCATACATTGCCCATTTCCTTAAATTTTAATTTCCTGAAAGAATGGCCAATATCATAAGTATATTCCATATCATACTTAATGTATACTAAATATAATCACAAAATTAAAAGATTTTAACTATGTCCTAAAAAGGCTGCATCATTAAGAATTAATTCCATTGTATCTATGAATGGTAATTTGTGGTTGATTTGATATCTTAGTAGACTAAACAAATGTTTTATATGGAATTAACTGAAAAAGTAAATAGATCAATATAATGTGAATGCAACTTATTATTATACAGCTATTAGGAAAAGTGACAAGATGGTCTCTAACTGCCTTTAATAAAATAAATAATTTATGATTATGCCCTAAGACTTGGGGAGATATCAACAAAAGACATTTATTCCTAACGAAAAAATACTTTTCAATAAATTAGCCACAAAATAATTAAAGTCTGTCACATGTATCTATTCAAAGATAGCAGAGAAATAAAAGACACATAGGTTTTTTTTATTTTACTGTTTATTCTGCCTATGTATTTTGAATAGAACTCCTGGTTGATAAAACTCATAGAAGAACTTTTTGGAATCATTTTCTTATAAGATGATGTACTCATGGGATTAAATGTTTTTAATATAAATAAACCAAAAAAACTATTCTAATTCACAAGAATCAATGCAAATATTTTCTCTTAGACTATCCTAGACATTGTTACACATATATTTTTCATGAAAATATTGCAGGAAACACTCTACATATTGTTTTCTATCTTACCTTGGGTTAGACTAGTTATCCTGACAGTATGTAGCATGGAAAGGAAAAATTACTTGATAGAACATTCCAGGGTATGCTATTTAACCTTTATAGACTCCTTAAATTCATTATTTATTCAACTAACGTTGCTTATGCTCCATTTGCTCTAATTAATGTTCGCTGTGCCAAAAAATAATCCCAATTAAATGCACTAACATAATCACCAGTAAGAAAAAGCTTAATTTCAAAAGATGGCTAAGTTCTAAACAGAAGAAATATAGGATTCAAGCTACAAACACATACAGATACCTGAATCATTCCAACTGGCACATCTGACTATGCAATTACTGATTACTGGATGCTCTTCTGGATTCTCAGATAATGCAAACAAAAAAAATATATTTTAAAAATCTACTTGGAGACTGTAATATATAAGGTTTACATCTGAAAATTGTTTCCTTACTCAATCAGCCAGAGTCTCAGTTTGTTTTCTAGCCATCACAGGAAATAACAGAAAAGCATCTGTGGCTGATACAGCACATTGGCCAGCTCAACTTCTGTTCCAGTCTCCATATTTGCCTTCTTATGCTGCAGATGCCAGAAAACTAAAAACCTCATTCCCCAGACTTGCTCGTAACTAGCATTCTCAACACAATTCAGGTTTCACCATTAAGATGCACTTCCATAAGACCTGAATTCCAGTTTGGGTTTCACCATGAGAGGCACTTACATAAAACTTGAATTCAGAGTTAACTGCAAAAGAAGCAGCACCCAAGGTGTTGTCTTGCTAGTGCAGATCTAACAGGCAGCAGACAGCTCTGAAGCTAACAATGCTAGTAGCAGTCTGATCCCTGAATCACAGCTAAAATAGAATATTCCAGAAGACAACAGTTGCTTCGTGACTCCTGGTTGTGGTGTGATTTGAAACCAGCAGTTGGCACACAGACTTTTTCAGTTCCCAGCTTCCTAGGAGTAACAATGGAAGTAACGCCCCTGGCACTCAGTCTACTGTGCCTTTCTGGAAGCTATTCTTGGAGGCCCAGTCTAGAGTCCAGTGATTAGATTAGTAAGCACCTAATTCCTTATGCTAAATGCTTTCGTTTTTATTATTCTATTTTGTTCTTAAATTAGAACTATTTCCATTATCTGTAACTGACTCCTAAGTGATAAAATATTAAGACAACTACTTGGAAACATTCAACTGCAAACACTTTCATGCTTTCAAATATTCAAAATAATCTAAAGTGGTGTAGATTTTCAGTAGATAGCACTAATCAAAGTACATCATATAATTTTTAATTCTTCTCTCTGAGCAATAACAAAAAGAACCCTAGACTTTTAAAACATAGCTACTAAATACATTAAATTATTTTTCACTCAAACTTGTGATGATTTGATATTGGAAAACAATAGCAAAGGAAGAACATTCTAACTACTTTCAGCCCTTGCTTCTTTGAACAACTAAAACAGCACCTTTCATATGGCAGACCCTGAATATATGTTAGTTTTGCTGAGTATGGGCAGAATAATATAAATGATTCAAACTAGTACATAAGCCAAAAGCATATTAGTTTTGATTTGGGAGTAGCAGATTGAATCATGAGGATGTTCCATAAAATTAAGTGCACTTCCATAACTATATATACTCTGACAGAAAAGACAGGGGACTCCATGTGGGGATTTTAGGAAATTTCTATAGGTTGGAATAATGTAATAATTTCCCACAATGACAAAGGATCTAATCAGATGGATCATTCATTCCCCCTGGTTATTTCCATTTTTTCATATAGTTTTGTTTTATAGATTCAAAAGAAAAAAAAGAAAGCTTGAGCCGGAAAAGTCAGAAATACATTCAGTGAAGTAGTTGGAATCTGCTTGATGAAGGTCCCAACAGTACCCAAGTACCACTAGGGATTAAAACGATATGCTTATTCCTTAAGAGTACTAATGGTATGCCCTTTCATGTAAAAATACGATATAAAAGAAAATAAAGTTGTGGCCACCTGGCTTTCCTCTGGGTAATAAATCAAACAATCTGAGTTCACACCCATGCAGAAAAAGAAGGGAATAGATTAGGGCTTGCTTTCTCTCTGTCACTTAACACAAATCTCTCCAGTTCATGAGGGAAACAGAGGTAGTCCAGCAGAACCTTCTACAGAAACATGCTTGGTATCTGAGAGAGGTAAGCTTCAGTTACAATAATCTTTTATGAATAAATTTCCAAAAAGCCAATTTCCCAACAGATCTGAGTTTTTCCAAATTTCTAAAAAAAAACGAAAGGAATTTTTTCTGATTATTCAATTTGTACAAAGTACCTTATTAACTGCCATGGAGAGATACAACAGAATAGGAAACAAGGTCCCTATTCCCCAGGAATTATGATCTACAGGGAGAAATGATCTCACATCTTTTTTTTTCAATCCATGTTAAAACTAATTTCATTAAAGCTTCAACAAGCTGTTAGTAATTTTCCTTTTGGGGAGTTGGAAGTCTTATCTTTAATACCTACTCTTTCATTTTTCTTAATAATTTCATGTGTTATGTTTTTAAATAAAAATTTTACTTTACTTTTAAATTATCTCAAAATCACATTTGTCAGCCAAAGACAGCATGATAGGCCACAACGACAGTGCTGAGAATCATTGTCGTAAGTACTACAGAAACTCTAAATGAGTCAACGAAGCAACACAGCTGAGCAAGTACAGATCTTCACAAAGGAACACCCACTCTCACTTGCAGCCTGCTCATAATCAGACACCAGCCTAAGTCCTAACCATGATCCAAACCTTGCAGATATGAATGAGGCAATTCACATCTTGTGAATTTGAATTCTTCAGTGTAATAGCCAAAGGTCAAGGAATTGGGTTAATGAGAACATGCCACTGGGTTGGTAACAGAGCAGCAAGTGGAGAAAAATCAAAAGCAGATTTTTTTTTTTTTAACTCTCCATTGCAAGTGAGAAAGTCATGGCAATAATGCCTTCAGGCAATATAACCCCATTCTTGATGTTTCGAGGAATTCGATTACTTAGTTTATAGATTACCTATATTCTTTGGCACTTTTTGCTCTTAGTATCAGTTTTAAACTATTTCACTTATAATTAGCACCTCCACTGAGGATGGAAATAGAAAGGAGGTCAAAGTGAAACTCAAGGTAGCCCAATTTCACTACTTGACTTTTGTTGAAGTTCAACAAAAATGATTTATTGTGGAGAAGAGACTAAAACGAATGAAGTACTCACCTTAGATAAGTTCAACTTATAAACAAGTAAACTTGCAAAACATCTAAATGAGAGGTTAAGGAGAATTCTTTGCTCTAAAATAGTCTTTGCTTTATAAAATTATTTCATTTAAGAATATGTTTAACAGACATAAAATTCTTGGGTTTAAAATATTCTTTAACCTACCAACAGGTGTTTTACAGGTGTTTTAAGAACACGCCTAAAGAAAAGCTTACCTATGTTATGAGGGAAGGGAGAATGGCTAAAATTATAATTTATTCCCATGGTTTCAGGAAGTATCCTAAAGCAAAACAAAGTTCTGTGATTTAGGTTTTCAATGTTAACTTTTTCCAGTTTCATACTAGGCTCTTCTCTGCATCATTTAAGTGAGTAAATAGAAAAAATAATGTGGGCCCACAGATGAAAAAATATTACTTTCCATAACCATAAAATAGAACACAAGTATTTCACATGTTCAGATTCTCAACATGCCAGAATTAGAAGGACATATTTGTAATTTTGCTAATAGCCTGGAACAACATTAACTTTCTAAATGAAGTCCTTGAAAAGAATTTTTAAATATGCCCCCAAACAGCAAAAACATTTTAATATAAAGTCACAGGTATTCCTATTTCAAAGTACCACTAAAAAATTTGAATAACAACTTTTCATCCCAAAACATGGTTCTTTAGTAATAACTGTGACACACAAAATAATTGTTTTTGCTCTTTCTAGATTATAGTCAACAGATGTCATTTGTTCAACAAAGGTTTGATGGGCACCTACTGTGTGCAAGGTGTCTGCCCTGAAAGTCACTAAGAGGATCCTAATCCACTGGAAGAAGGAAAAGATGCTCAGGAATAAATACAAAGCCACAACAGGTACAGGTGCCCAAGAAGAGTCCAGGGGGCTGCATGAGGAGAAGAGAAGAGATGAGATGTGGCTGGGGTTATCAAGGAGGCTTCACAACAGGTAGCATTTGAACTATAACCCAAAAGACAGGAATGATATGCCAGATTTAGGGGAGAAAAAGACAAGAAAAAAAAAAGGAAAGAACATTGGAAGAAGTGAACTGTCCTTTATTTCGTTTTGACTTTTTATTTGGAAAATTACAAGGCTTACATAAATGAGGCCTAGTAGTATAATAAATCCTATATTCCAGTTCAATGGTTATCAGCCCATGGGCCATCTTGATCCATCTACTCTCCCACCACTTCATGCCCCACTCTCTGACCAGATTACTTTCAAACAAATCTAAGACATCCCATCATTTCATCAATAAATACGTAAGTATGTATCTTTAAAAGATAACTCTTTTTGGCGGGGCGCAGTGGCTCACGCCTGTAATCCCAGCACTTCGGGAGGCCGAGGGGGGCAGATCACAAGGTCAAGAGATCAAGATCATCCTGGCCAACATGGTGAAACCCCATCTCTACTAAAAATGCAAAAATTAGCTGGGCACAGTGGCCCGCGCCTGTAGTCCCAGCTACTTGGGAGGCTGAGGCATGAGAATCACTTGAACCCAGGAGGCGGAGGCTGCAGCGAGCCCAGATCACACCACTGCACTCCAGCCTGGTGACAGAGCAAGACTCCATCTCAAAAAAAAGAAAAAGAAAAGACAAAAGAGATAACTCTTTTCTTAGACTTGCTGGGGTATTTATTTATATCTACTTAATAAACACTATACTAAGTGCTTTACCAATAACTCATTTAATTCTTAACACAATGCAGTAAGGTAGGTACTACTATTTTTATACTTTCACAGATAAGGAAAGTAAATTCTAGAAGGCTAATTAACTTCCCCAAGGTTGTAAGTGGCAAGGCAAGATTTGAACCCAGGTATTCAGGCTCATTCCAATGCTCTCAAACACTGTGGCACACTCTATTGCCAGTAAATATTTGGTTTACTCCTTCAGATGCCAAACCTAACTTATATGTCATTCTTACATACTATATTCCAACTCATCTTAAAAAGACAACTAAGAAAAAAAGGTACAACAGCACAATGATTTCAATGAAATAATACTGGCTTTTTAAGTAACTTTGGTACAAACATTCAGGCAAAGTAATAATGAACTCTAGAAGTGGCTGAGTAAGATGCTGGCAAGGCTGCAGAGGAAAGGGAAGGCTTACACACTGCTGGTGGGAATGTAAATTAGTTCAGCCACTGTGGAAAGCAGTTTGGATATTTCTCAAAGAACTTAAAACAGAACTACCATTCGGCCCAGCAATCCCATTACTGGGCATATAACCAAAGGAAAATAAATTGCTCTACCAAAAGGACACATGCACTCATATGTTCATCACAGCACTATTCACAATAACAAAGACATGGAATCAACCTAGGTGCCCATCAACAGTAAATTGGATAAAGAAAATATGATAGCTATACACCGTGGAATACTATGCAGCCATAAAAAAGAAACAAAATCATGTCCTGAAAAATGATCTACTGGATACTATGGGTACTATGCTCACTACCTGGGTGACAGGATCATTCATACTCCAAACCTCAGCATCATGCAATCTACCCATGTAACAAACTTCATATATGCCCCCTGAATCTAAAATAAAAGTTGACATTATTTTTTTAAGTGGTTGACTAGCAAGGCTACACTAATCCAGGCTCACTAATCATCCATGTGCATTTGCCATGTAATGAACTATATGAATATTATATTTTGATGATAAAAGCGTAATAGTCTCAAATATGTGATAAAAATCCAATTTCATAAACTCTACCACTGGATACTTTCTCACTGCAACATCTAAGCCTAAGAACTATCACAGATACTATCACTACCAAAACACTGAATTATTTTAACTTGCACCAATGCCATAATTAATTTCAAGGAATATTTAACTGTAAAAAATGCTGGTTTCCCCAATTCTTCGAATTAATTAAGAAATTAAGAGATAACCTAATCAACTAAACTATACAGATGTGTATATCTACACATATCCACATATGTATATATAGATGCATATATATACACATATTAATGACATCCCATTTTAATATCTGAGAAATTTATGTGTGTTTGTATATATGTACAGGGATGTGATATCCAATTTTAAAATACAGAAAAACTACCATCTCTAATTAGGAATTGAAAAAACGTAGTTCACATTACAATAAATGCTCAAATGAGTTTCAAGGAAATAATGGTCTACCATTTACTAAATAATGTACTCTAATACATACTTCAGCTGTGGCAAGAGGCCTTCTCACATTCCTTTCCTGTGTTCGAGTGACACTTACAAGAAAAATAGAAACCACTCACTATAATAATGTCGTATCAGAAAAGACTCAAAAGGTGCTTCTGGTTTGGATTAGAGTTAATCCATTAGGAAGTAAAGAAAACAGCTTTAAAAAAGATTTGATAATATTATCAGGGATACTTATTTTATTGTCACTGAGGGGAAAAAGAAAGGGACAGTATTTTCTTACTTTGCGGAGAATGAGAAAAGAAAAAGCGTACAGTTTTTTCGTATGTTTTAAGTCTAACAGTTAAGAACATCAGGCATTTTCACAGTCATTTATCTTGCCATTTGAAACGTCAACTCTTGACTAAGGAGATGAAAACACGATTGATGCTGTCACCTCCCTCAAGTCCTTGCTTACATCTCACCTCCTCTTCCTGGACATGCCTGATCCCCCTTACCCTGCTTTGCCTTTCCTTCAGTCCATGGCCCTAATAATCTTGTAATCTGCCACATAATTTACGTGTTTACTTTGAGTATTGTTTATCCATCTCCCCAGTTAAAACATGAGTTCCTCAAGCACAGGAGCCTGTGTTTGCTTTATGGCTTTTTTTCTAGCTCTTAAAACAGTGCCTGACACACAGTAGGTGTTCAATAAATGTCTGCTGA
Organism: Mandrillus leucophaeus; assembly: GCF_000951045.1. Lineage (NCBI taxonomy): Eukaryota > Metazoa > Chordata > Mammalia > Primates > Cercopithecidae > Mandrillus > Mandrillus leucophaeus. The sequence continues at coordinate 1,848,100 of NW_012106797.1, forward strand.
ATTCAGGGTTTTAAATAACGTTTTAAATAATAGTAATATTTTATAGCTAACATTTATGGACCACCTACTATAGGCCAGGCACCATGCTGTACCCTTCAAACCCACTAAAGGAACTCTTCAACACCCTGGGAAATACAGATCATTTTTCTGATGAGAAATGTGCTACTTACAGAGATTGGATAACTTCACAGCTAGTGAAGCTCCTTTCAAGATCTCTTTATCTTATATGATTCAACTTGACTTCTTAAAGAATAGACACTTTTATATCTTCCAAATATCCAAATCCATCTGATAACTACAATAATAAAATGTGAGTTAAAGCTAATCAAACACAACACTCAGACCCCAAGAGTAATTATGGGATGATTCTGCTCCTCCTTCTGTCTTAATAACAACAAAATAATAATAATTTCTGTAATACTTTACAGTTCATAACCCGGTTTTACAAATTTTATCAAGTTTGATCTGAACCCTTGAAAAGTACACCTGTTACCTTGCTCTTCGATTAACTCGAAAAAGCAAAAGAATATCTTGTCCAAATTGGACCTGAATTTAAAAAAAAAAAAAAAAAAAAACAATTCTTCAGAAAGAAAGACCTTCTGAGTGGAAATTTCTATAACTTCCAGGGCAGACATCAACTTTCCGTATTTTCTCTTACCTACAGATAGGGACTAGGAGAAAAACAACGTGATTCTGTGGACTGAGACAGAGCACAACTGGGGTCTGGCCAGCATGCTGACAGACTAGCAGGGGCATACTCTTGGTGTCCTCATTACTAATATCTTGACTTCACTTTCCTAGGAAATGCTAACAGAAAAAGAATAAACAAACAATTTGCACCTAAGAATAGCTTATTCATTCCTACATACATTATTTTGACAATATCTGAAGCCCAATATGCCTAGCACTACAGGAGATCCAGTAAAGTATGTGGCATAGTTTCTATCTTCATAAAGTCTATCCTCATAAAGACCAGATCTAAATATGAAAAAACAAATGATAGAGAACTGCAGAAAGAAAAAAAAGGAAAAACTATTTTGGGGTGGGAGATAACAAAGAAGCTTCTTCATCTCGAAATATATTAGGCATTTGGTAATTCATTGCAAAGTCTATATAATTAATAGGATTTGAGAGTCACTTCAAATTCAACTTTCTGTTATAAAGAAGTACACTCTTAAATCCTGTTAAAATTATTCTTTAAGCTCTAACTCAAATGTGATGATCTCTGTCATTTTCCCTGATCTTCCCTCAACCCTCTACAATGCTTTGTCATCTCTCAAATTCTCCCTATACACTTTATCACATTCCTTTCCTGATGGGTTATCAGCCAGCTATGTGAGCTCAATGGCCATAGCTTGTTCGCGTGGAGCCTGGCAGTCAGTAGGGGCTTAGCAATTGTTGGCTAAATTGAAAAAAAACATTTACTACCTCTTAACCCACTGAATCTATCTTTCTAGAGAAAAATGCACTTTGAATATTCTATTTAGCAAACAAAAACAAGACGACAACTAAAATTTTAATAGAAAAAGAGAAATTAGGATATGTAACTTATATAGTCACCAATAAAGAAATAATTTACTACCTCTTAAACCCACATAATCTAACTTTCCAGAGAAAATACATTTTAGATATTCTATTTAGCAAGTAAAAAAAAAAAATAAAGCAACAACTAAAATTTTAACCAAAAAAGGCAAATTAGGGTATATAACTTACATGGTCACTAATATAGAAATAAGGCAATAGTTACTAGAGGGAAGGTGACCAATTAAAAAATTTGTGAGGATGTTTCATGGTGTTCATAGGACCAGGAATGTTAAACATCCCACAGTTCTTGGGAGAATCCTATGCACTGAACAATGATCCCATATCCTGCATGATTTTTCAGTCTTTTGCTGCACATTCATGTAGGTGAAATTATCTGGGCTGGAGCCTAATCCTGTTTTATCCAGAAACACCAAAGATTTAGGCAATGCATTGAATTTTCTGGAAATGCAACTATCATGTAAATTGAGAGAAGACTATACTTTGTTTTGTTGGGAACTTTATAAAGAGTTGTTTCGTGTTTTGAAAAATCAGGTCCCTGACAGCAATGCTCCCGGTGGAATGTGAGTTGCCAAAATAACACCCTCTGTATCCTGGGGCTCTGGGCATTGAGTATAGAGTGGTGAGCACATACATAATTGCACATCATGTCACTTGTCTCTCGACAACATGTACTGATCCCTCCCTGACCTCCCTCTCTAGCCCAATACTTCTGACAATGTCCATTGCAAACTTTTGATTTTTACCATTTGAGATCTTTTGGAATCTTGCCTCTTCAGCACATCTTGCCTCTTTAGCCTCTTTAGTCAACCCTCTGCCCAAGTTATTCCCTGAAAACTCCAGAATTTGTCTTCAAGTGTTTATTCGTGCCATTCTTTCTCCAGACACACCTTCCACCTTTTTCTCTGTCTTCTCAACTTCTGTCGTGCTCTGGGGCCCATCTCAAATGATACTTCTTTCAAAAACTCTTCCTGGGTACTACCTTTCAACACAGATTATTTCCCTTTGGACTTCACATTACAAATACAGGCAGTTTGGGTACCTGACTGTGTTCAGTTTAGCATTTTATTTTTCTAGCCTTATGCTGTTTTCTTATTGTTTCATGTCTTATCTTTCCCCAGAAGTACATAATTGTGAGCTCGAGAACCACTCTAAACCTCCTTCGATACGTAATCTAATTCGCAAAGTGATAGGCATAAAATAAGCATTCGGAAGACTCTTACTGAAGATCAGTTCCTCACTTTTTATTTCAGGGAATTAGGGCCAACCTTTTGCAGAACACAGAATAGTGCATGAGAGACTTCAGAGGTTTTTCTTTTTTTGAGATGGAGTCTCACTCTGAGATGAGTCTCACCCAGGCTGCAGAGGCTTTTAACTGAGTAAAAGACTCCTGGTCTTCAGCTAGATCACAATGACTGTATAACCGCGTTAGTTTGTAATTGATCTCACCTAAAATTTATCTTCAGTAATGCCTTCTTAATGAGAACAGTGAGAGTCTATAAAAATTATATGTTACCCCAATTTTACTTTAAATCAGTAAGGAATATAAAAGGCAATTCGTGACAAACAGGTATTGTTATTTAATCATTTTTTCAGAATAATGGAAAATGTAATAGCAGACATGCTAGTGTTTAAGTAGGTCCTGAAGCAAGCCATCAGACCTAGTTAAGACTAGTTCTTCCCTGAGCAAGGAGAGTTCTTCCATGGCTAGTTCTTCAGTGGACATTTATGTCTTCCTAGACACTATATCTGCACTTCTACACTTCGTCTAATGAGCCTAACTATAGCTTTACAACCCAAATGATTAGAGAAGAAAACTGAGGGTCAGATACGAGCTACTGTAATTAAAATTATAGGAATCGTCAGAACTTCCCTAATCTAAAAATTATCTTGCGTTCATGTAAAAGTTATCAGTCTCCACTTTTAACTAGATGAAGGTTAAATTAAACTCAAAGTCATTGGTCAGGATTCAATTTCTGTCCTGAGGTAGCATGATTGCCTATAAGCATTACTTCACATTTTCAAACAATAACAATAAGGCAGGGCAGTGAAATATTTTAGCAGCAATAACTCAGCATCATCTGTCAGTGAGAACTAATGATTACCCTTCATGATACGAATCCATTTGTAATTAAGTAAGTGGAAAAAGGAGAAATGAACAGCCAGAAAAATTCAGGTCAAGAGCTTAAGTTTCTATATGGATATTAGTACAGGAAAAACCTGGTTAGTATAACTAGAGAAGAGGAATTCTTGGGTAAAACAGCACAATTCTACAGCTAATTGTAACTGACAGATATAACTACCTTCTTTCCTTATGAGGAAATGCTTCTGGAGAGACACGAGCGAGCGAGACTGAAAATCACACACTGGAGATCTTGGGGAAATTTGAATTCTGCTAAGATCCTATGTGGCTGAGCTGTAAGCAAGCAGCCCACAGCTCCTCAGGCATAGGGAGGGCAGCACTAGATGGCGAGGGCAAAGGAAACAGCGCTTGGGCTCTGTGCCAGGTGTTTTCACATACCTTAATTCAGAGTGGAAAGCAATTATTTGTATCCAAAAGCATTCATAAAATGGGTTTCTCCAAAAAAACCAAACACATGTTTAGATACACAGCCTTATAAAAGCACATGCAAGAACAATTAGCTCTGCAATTGTAGTTTAAGAAATTGTACAGGCCAGGCGCGGTGGCTCATGCCTATAATCCCAGCACTTTGGGAGACTGAGGCAGGTGGATCACCTGAGGTCAGGAGTTCGAGACCAGCCTGACCAACATGGAGAAACCCTGTCTCTACTAAAAATACAAAATCAGCCGGGCGTGGTGGCGCATGCCTGTAATCCCAGCTACTGGAGAGGCTGAGGCAGGAGAACTGCTTGAACCCAGGAGGCAGAGGTTGCAGTGAGCCGAGACTGCACCACTGCACTCCAGCCTGGGTGACAGCGTAATACTCCATCTAAAAAAAAAAAAGAACGGAAAAAAGAAAAAAAGAAATTGTACAAAGGACACCAGAAGCATCTTTTGTTCCTTCTCACACCACAAATGCTCAATGAATGTACAAGGGTACACCAAAAATTAAGTTTTTCAATAGAGAGGTTCATCCCTGCTGGATAGAACAAGCCAGAGTTGCCAGAAGGTACTAACTTAGAAGACAGTCAATTCTCCTTTCTTCCTGCCTGAAAAAATTGTCTAAGCTGTGACATCTCTAACTCAATTATGCATGGCTGTGAAGATGCCATTAAATAGGTGGTTTGAACATTTCAAATAGAACTGGCGTGAAGCTATTTCTTGCTCAAAAATTTCCACTTATTCACGCAATGCGCAGATTGCAGTGTCAAGGTTGAAAACAGGAAAAATCACTTGGCTGGGTACCAAGTATTTGAGGGCAGTTCAGTTTCTGCCTCTTGGCCTGAGCAGACCACAGAGAAGATGAATGCCTGGCATGCCAGGAGCTGTGTGCGGGACACCTCTTGTCACCCTTATCAGGGAGGGTAGGACCCAGGGCTTGACCAAAGAATTCCCAAACTGATTACCCCAAGAGATCCTGTCTCTTAGAAAATAACACTCACTCAAGCAAGAAGCATCCTTTTGAGAAATGCTTCACCACCAATATTCTTAGTAGCATGGGGGATGACAATGGGTAGAAAAACACAGATAACAATTGTGAGCTGAAGGAAGATTCATAAAGAGTTGGACTCAATGTGAAGTAGTTTACCAATTTATTTCATTTCTATCTTACAGTGTGTATACCCATAAGAGTGGCATATGATACAAATCTTTCTACAACCCAAGAGCTTTTCCACTAACTATAAAACAAAAATGTTAAGTGATAAGAAAGTATCTTAGTTTAATTAACGATGATTTTCTTTTTCTTTCTTAGCTGTATATAAAATAATGCTGCATCTTAAGTTTGTGACATCTTTGATGGGTAAAATACGGTAGGTTATGGTAAATACAGAACCTATATATGTGATACATGACCAAAGGTACCACTGAAGTAAAACCCACAAATGCCAAATACTTGGATGATGGGGATGTTTTTGACACTCAGTTCATGTGAGTTTGGAACCTATTAAAAATGTCCAAAGTGGATAATAAATATGATGAATAATAAATATTATTCCACGAAGAGATTATATTTAAATAAAAGTAGATCCAAAGGAGGTATGGAAAAATTTATAAGTGACAATACTATAAATATACAAAAACTAGTTTGGGTGCCTCCAACCTTAGCATAGAGTTAACATCTGAAAGAAAAACAATGTGTCCTGCGTCTCTCCATGGCATGCCACTTGGCTATTAGCAGAAGAATCATGGACTGGATAAACCAGGGATGCAGCCTACTGGAGACTATCGCAGATGTGACTTCATATCCCAAATATATGAGGTTTCAAGCCTGAACAGTCATATTAAAATACAATTTTTTAGTGAAATAAAGCAATCACGGAGGGGCAAGAAGCAGAGTATTCCTCAACTACTTAACCAGTAGCCGTTTTCACAATGGATTAGCCAGAATTATATCAAATTTCAAAAGCAATCACCTCTAACATAGACACAAGTTTTCTTCAAATCAGTTCAAAGGCTGACCTTCAGCTCCTTTATCCTTTAGGAAGCCCTGCCCTAAAGGCCACACTCCTATCCCTGTCCTAAGTGTTCCAGGCTCTTCTCTACATGCTGTGTGGAGTTCCTGCTGACTTCAAAGGCTGAACTCCATGTGTGGTTACACACGTCACTTAAAAGTTTAAAAACATTTAGCCTTTGTTGGAACCTTATGTGCACCTAAACTTTTAAAATAAGACCTAAAAGCAGCTTTTAAAACAAGACCCTAAAAGTACAACTGAGTGTGACTGCTTTGACAGTGATACCTACCTCTCATGATCTATGGGCCATCTCAGCACGCTGACCATGTAGAATACCCACTATGTGACAGTTATAATGTGGCATGCCTAAAGACCTAAGGACCCAGATAACATGATGCCATAGAAGCTTATAATAAAATGGGGCATATGAAATAATTTATATTTAAAACGTCCATACATTCTATTTAAAAAGTACGAGTAAGGGTTATTAAAAAAAAAAAAGCATATAAAAAAGAAAAATTAATTTAAACTTGAAAATTAGGAAAACTTTATAGAGGAAGTAATATGTCAACTTCAACTTACCAATTCTTCTACGTAAGTCTGTGAGATCTTTGAGGGAAAGGAAAATTATCCTCATCTTTGGAACCACAGTAGTTGGCATAATTCTTAGGCATGTAGCAAACGCTCAGTACAGATTTGATGGATTCAATTGAAACAGGAAGAATAGAAGGAGCAAAAGCATTCTAGATGGAGGGAATGGTATGAGTGATGACACAAAGGAGAGAAAGTACAAGGACTGTTTCAGAGAATGGCTACCTATGATGTATAAAGGAAATGGAAAATTATGCTGGGAAGTAGTTGGTGGCCAGATCATTAAAAGCTTTTAAAGTTATTCCAAGAAGTTAGGATTGTATTGTGTAGGGAAAGAGAGTGATTAGAGTTTGCGAGAATTCTGGCAAGAGTATTTACAATGACTAAGGTGGGGGTTGACGCTGGAAGAACTGATGCTATTAAATAAGTTATTAAGATAAATCAGGCAAGAGGAAAGCTCTGAGCTGGGACAACAGCAACAGAAATGGAAGGGCACCAACAGAGAGCAAAGGCACCACTCAAGTAGAACGCACAAAATTTAGTAGATGTGGGGAAAGGAAAGATGAAGAAAATATGAAAGCTTCAAGGTTTGTTGATTAAGAGAATATACAGAGGAAATGACCTCTCTGGGGAAGATGCTGAATCCATTAGTAAAATTATGAGTATTTACGTTGAAATCTCAACATGGATCTGAAAATGTAGGAAAGGGATCCAGACTCAAGATCCAAGCTAAACTCTGCTAAGCCCACCCAGTTAAACCCTGATGAGAAGTGAGATCACAGAGAAAGGAAGCTACTATATTTGCTATTATAAAATATGAGACATTGTTTTTTAATCACCTCTAAAGGAATGTGTATGAATAACAATGTTTCTTAATCCTTGAAGATAACAAAACTGTCTAAGTGATCATATTTCACTTTTTCCCCTAATGGGGTGTTTACATGTGCTTAATCCTATTATTAGGTCAATATTTAGGTTTGGGGATTTTTCATTCTTCATGTCTTGGTTTTATCTTACTTTTTTTCTCTTGGTCCTGCCTCTTCAGTTCTTTTTTCTTTTCTTTTCTTTTTTTTTTTTTTTTTTTTGAGACAGGTTCTCGCTCTGTCACCCAGGCTGGAGTGCAGTGGTATGATCACGGCTCACTGCAGCCTCAACCTCCCAGTCTCAAGAGATCCTCCAGTCCCAGCCTCTCAAGTACTGGGAGTACAGGCATGCACCGCTATACCTGGCTAATTCTTGTATTTTTTTTGTAGACATGAGGTTTCACCACGTTGCCCAGGCTTGTCTGGAACTCCTGGGCTCAAGCGATCTGCCTTCCTCAGCCTCCCAGAGTACTGGGGTTACAGGCATAAGGTTACCACACCCAGCTCTGCCTCTTCACTTCTGTTTTACTTTATTGTTTTATTTTACATGTCCAATAATTCCATAAATAGTTATAGAAAAGAATGAATGAATAAATGAACACAGTTTGTAGGAAGCCACCTCAATTCTTTTGCAGAAAAGCAAGACATAAATAAATTTAAATTTAAAAATAATTTCATTTGCAGAGAAGATAACTTCTTATGAACTACAAGAATGTCTCTGTGCAATTAAGAAAACCCGCTAGATTTTAAATAAGTCTGTATTTTAAAAGGCAACTTAATGAATGATTAATTTCATTACAAAACAATTTAGCCTCACAAAAAGATTCTCATTCTAAATTTGGAACTCCAAGCTATACAATTAGTTTTTTTTAATTTAAGCAAGAATTAGAAAATTTTTGGCAAGCAAAACTGAAGATTAACGCATTACTAACATAATAATGTAAATCAATAATAAAACACTATTTACAAATATTCAATCTATATAAAAATTTTTGAGGGAATTTATTGAAAAAAGCAAGCCACACAACGACAATTCCACAATAAGTGTTGTGCCTCATTCCAAACAGAGGTGTCTGTTGCATATTTATAAACTATGATCTCTTTATGCTTCTCTTGGTTCCTGCCTAATAGGAAAGCCCCTTTTTCCAAGCTCAGGGGCCTACACTTGACACACTATGCTTCCACAAGTCCTGTCTGTTCTATAGACAACTGGCAGTTTGTCCTCTAGGCTGGCAAGCCTTATCACGAGCTCTGTTAGCTTCTTTTAACCAGTTACCAGGTCTTGTCCTCCTTACTGGCACAGCTCCTTAATGTTCAGGCAGCTGGAGACCTTAATGGAAAATATGTAGAGTAGATCGGAATATATATATATTTTTTCCTTCTATACCAAATGTGTTCTTCCACTCACTACCCACAGGTCCAAACCAGGAAATTACCTTTTGGAAAAACAGGCTTCAGTTATAGGTTTTTGTAATTTGTCTTAAATGGTATGCCAAGAAAATGCAGCATTTTAAATACAGCAGGTGTCCTTGCAATCCCTGCAATGAAAGCAATCTCTCAGCCATGTTTTGCTACATGCAAATCTTCACTTAAGTACTATTTTTAAATGATCATTTATTGATGAGTATATTAGACATTTAAAACCCACTTTTTAGACTCTGCAAAGGGAATTGAGATAATGTTTATTGACTCCATTCTGCAGATGAGTAAATAAACCAAGAAAGTCATGAGTAAATTTTAAAGTCCTTGGCATTTTGCACATACAGCCCAGACTCTCTGGATAACTATTCTGTGTTCAAAGAGTTCATTCATTCAATAAGGCTCATACTAAGTATCTCCAGTTTTTCAACACATATTTAGTAAGTACCTTCTACCTGTGGGCTTAGTGAAGGCTTTCAAGGAGAGGCGATAGCTAGTTCTTGTAAGTAGAGTTAGACTGGCAACGGGGAACCCAAAGAGCCTTCCATGTAGAGGGGAACATGTGTAATGCTACGGAGACATGAAAGGGCTTGCTGCATTTTAGGAACCTGAGTTGTTCAGCAGGACTACATACCTCAGTGCATAGAAGGAGAAGGAGAGAACAGACATAAAGCAGATGGCAGATCATGAAGGAAACTCTACAGCATGCTAAGAAGCTGGGTAATGGGGATTTTAGCAGTACAGTGGTTGGATAAAACATGCATTTTAGAAAATTCATGTAACTGTTGTTGATTTATGAAAAGGGAAATTTCATAAATATTTTGAATATATTTCTCTACTAAGCTCACATTCCCATTTCCTCAAATAGTCTTTGTATACCTTTTCCTGTTTTTCTGCCCCTCCCTCTGCTTCCTACCCTACCATCGGCTGATGCTATCACTTCATCAAACTGGAGCTTCCCTACATTCCCCACCAAATCTATACACCCTTCTTGTCTGCACCAGCTTCTTTACCTTTCAGTTACAGTGGATAAGATACCCCTACTCCTCTGCGGGAATCCCACCTCACAATATTTTCTCAAGCATGTCCTACCTCTCTCTCCTGCCTTTCTGTACTTTGTCATCTGTATCTTCTTCTTGGTCTTACCTTACTTCTTGGGTCTTACTTCTGGGTCATTCCCACTAGCAAACAAAAATGCTCTAATATCTACCATCAAAAAAAGCATCCCCTTTGAATGTTATGTATTGTTTTTAAAAAACAAAAAAAAAAAGCACACACTCCTTTGCCCTACACTCTCCTCCAACTTTTCAGAAGAGTTATCTACACACTCTGTCCCCATTTACTCACTTCTCATTTCCTCAACCCACTCCAGTCAGGCTTCCCAATTCCTACCACTCCGACAAAAGTACTCTTTTCTCTCAGTTCGAAAGAGTCTCTAGATTCTTTCTACTTCTTTGGCCTCTCCTTCTTGGGCTCCTTTGCAGGGTCCTTCTTCGACTGCTTCTCTTTCCCTTCTTTCATATACTCTCCCTCAAAGTGATTTAACTCTGTACTAAGGTTTTCTTTTAATTGAGATATAATTTAAAGATCATAAAAGTTACCCTTTGGAAGTGTAATTTGGTGATTTTTTAGTATATTCATGATATTATAAAACACCATCTCTATTTAATTCCAGAACATTTTTATCACCCAAGAAAAATTCCATACCCATTACCAGTCATTCTCTATTCTTTCCTCTCCCTGGGCCCTGGCAAACACCAATCTGCTTTCTGTCTCTACTCTATACATTTCATATAAATGGAATAATATATTCTGTGGCCTCTTGCATTGACTTCTTTCACTTAGTATATAATGTTTTTAAGATTTATTCATGTTGTAGCATGCATGTATCAGTACTTACTTCCCTTTTATGGTTGAATAATACTCTATTGTATTCAATGTATGTCACATTTTGTTTATTCTTTGATCAATTGATGGGCATTTGGGTGTTTCCACCTTTGGGCTATTATGAACAATGCTACTATAAACATTTATGCACAAGTTTTTGTGTGTACATATTTGTGTTTTAATTTGTCTTCAGCATGAATCTAGGAGTTGAATTGCTTTGTATAACATTAAGATAACTATGTTTAACTTTTGAGGAGTTTGCAAAACTGTTTTCCAAAGTGTCTGTACAATCTGACACTCCCACCAGTAATGTATGAGTGTTCCAATTTCTCCACATCCTCACCAGCAGTTGTTACTATCCATCCTTTTTATCATAGCCATCCTAGTGAGATACCTGGTGGCATATCATTGCATTTTAATTTGCTTCCCTACTGACTACTGATGTTGAGCATCTTTCCATGTGCATATTAGCTATTTATACATTCTTCAGAAAATCAAGTCTTCTGTCTATTTTTTTAATTGGGTTGTCTTTTTATTGTTGTGTTATAAGAGTTCCTTATAACATATATAATTTGCAAAACTTTCCCCCCATTCTCTGGGTTATCTTTTTACATGCTTAATAGTGTCCCTTGAAGCACAAAAGTTTTTAATTTTGATGCTGTTCAGTTTAACAATTTTTTATTTTGTCACTTATGCTTTGGGTATCATAGCTAAGAAATTACTGTCTAATCTAAAATTGCCAAGATTTATACTTGTGTTTTCTTCTAAGAATTTTGTAGCTTTAGCTCTTACATTTAGGTCTTTGATCCATTTTGAGTTAGTCTGTATATACGATGTGAGGTAGGGGCCTCAATGTATTCTTTTGCACATGGATATACTGCTATCCCAGTACCATTTGTTGAAAAGGCTACTCTTTCCTCCATTGAATTGTCTTGGTACTCTTGTTAAAAATCAATTGACCACGAATGTAACAGTTTATTTCTGGACTCTCAAGTCTATTCCATTCATTTAGTATGTGTATCTTCACACCAGTATTACACTGATTTGTAGTAAGTTTTAGAACTGGGAAGTGTGAGTCCTTCAACTTAATTGTTTTGTTTTGCTTTCAACATTGTTTTGGTCATTCTGAATCCTACGCAACTCCATAAAAACTTTAAGATCAGTTTGTCAATTTCTGCAAAAATGGCACCTGGAATTTTAATAGAAATTTCATTGAGTCTGCAGATTGATTTGAGGTGTATTGCCATTTTAACACTTAAGTTTTCAAGTTCATGAACATAGGATATCTTTCCATTTTAGTTGGTCTTCTTTAATTTTTTTCAATGATGTTGCATAGTTTTTGGTGTACAGTCTTAAGGTTTTAAATACCAGTGATATATTGACAAGTACTGATTAACATCTCCAGTTAAACTCTCCTCTGTGCCCCAGGCTCTTATATCCAACCACCTGCATACCTTACAGGTTCTAACATGTCCAAATCCATACCCTAGATGTTCAACTCCCAACTTTTTTCTCAGTCTTCCAACTATACCAGTCACAAGTCAAAATCTTGAGAGTCGTTTTTCACTCTTCCCTTCCCCATCTAGTCCATCAGCAAGTCATGATGACTCTACTTCCAAGACATTTGTAGACTCTTTACACTTCTTTCCATTTCCACTGCCACTCCCTAATCAAAGATATCATTATCACCCACCTAGACAACTGCAAAAGATTCCTAACCCGTCTCTCTGCTGCTACTTTGTCTGCCTCCCATTTATTATCATCACAGCATCTAGTGCAATGCAAGTCTAATGGAAATATAATATAAGCCATGCAAATAATTTTAAATATTCTAATAGCCACATTACAAAAAGTAAAAAGAAGCAAGTAAAATTAAACAATACATTTTATTTAGCCCAATTTCTCCAAATTATAATCATTTCAATATGTATTAATAATCAATATAAAATCATTAATAAGGCAGTTTGTATTCTTTTTCATAGCAAATATCTGAAATTTCATGTGTATTTTACACTTAGAGCACATCTCAACTTGGATGCTAAAATTTTTATCAGAAATATCTGATCTATATTTAAATTTCACAAAATTTATAGTTGGAAAAAGTAGCTTCATGTGCCAAAACATACTTAACTGAATTCATTATGTTTTTAAATGTAGATTTAAAGTAATTAAAATTAAATTGGAAATTCAGTTTATCAGTAGCATTAGTTACAATAGCTACATGGGGTAGTGACTATTGTCTTGAAAAGTACTGACCTAGAGTAATCTTTCTCTAATGTAAATCAGATTACATAACTAACCTGATTAAAATCCTTCCTTCAGTCACTTACCATAGCACTCTGGATAAAATCTATTTTTGGCACCAACAGAGCCTACCTAAACTTCCCTCTGCTATCTTTCCTTGCTATAATTCTCCCTCTCGACTGAGCTCTGGAGACACTGACTTACCTTAAGTTCCTCCAACACACAGACTTCTGTGACCCCTCAAAGTCTTAGCACCTACTATTCCTTCTGCAAGGAATGCTTTTTACTAGCTCTTCTTATGACTGATTCTTTGTCCTTCAGCTGAAATGTCATCTGATCAGACTGACTTCCCTGACCAACTGATAAATACGTCCCTCTCTGCCATGTTCTATCACTATCCTGATCATTCCTGTCATGGCATCCATACTGATTTATAATTATACATTTTTATTAGTTTATTATATGTCTCTTCATTAGACTGCAAGCTCTGAAATGACAAGGAGTGTGCTTTTTCACTTATTACTGTCTTTCTGGTGCTTAAGACAGTGCCTGGCACACAGTGGGTGTTCAATAAAAGGCATCATATGTTGCAGATAAATCAGGTATGAAAAAGGCTGAAAGCTCTCCATTATATTTGTAGATTAACGCATTCAATATTTATTCAGAAATTACCATATGCTAGAAGTGAAAATCAACAAATAAATAAAAGAGACTCTACCCTCAAGAGGCTCACAATTTAGTGATAGAAGCAGATAAGATAATTTAACACAATGTGGTAAGTATAATGTGAGAGAAATGCTCAGAGAATGATGTGTACCCAAAAGAGGGACAGGAAACCTAGGAGACATGAGGAGGTGGGAGGCAGTTGGGGTATCCCAGAGGAAAGGAGACCCAAATTCGAGATAATAATAGTGGGGAGAAAAACAATAATGACGTGAACAAAGGCAATGAAACAGTGCAGTGGGTGTCTAGGGGGTACGCTGTGCAGCCAGGTAAAAGAATAACAACCCACAACCTGGAGAGGCTGGGCTACACAGGGCCTTGTATGACATCCCAAGAAGCTTTGATGATTTTATGCTGTTGGCATTAGGAACTGAAAAATTTTAACTATGACAGTGATGTGATTTAATTTGAATTCCATATCAATTATGCTATGGCTGTGTGAAAGCCAGATTGGAAGGTTACAGATGGGGAAAGTATTATGAGTCTATTGTTATAGTCCAGAAGATGAACGATGACAACTTGTATTCAGCCTGTAGTTGTAGGAATTAAGCATAGATGATCAGTTTCAGACATATTTGGAAAGTAAATTAAGCTGTCTGGAGGTCATTGGTGACCTTGGGAAGGGCAGTTTCAGTGTGCTGACGAGGAAGGAAGACACACTGCATTCCTTATCCTCAGCTGCAGAAATAATGGGAATTGTGGAAGTGGTGATTAATAGCTCCCATATCTGGCTGCTTATCAGGAGCATGAGGAGAACTTCTGAAAAATACTGATTACCCTGGCTTACCTCCAGACCCACTGAGTGGGCCTCCCTCAGTGGAGCCCAGGAATCTTTATTTCATAAGTTCCTCAGGTAAATCTTACACAGATATCCATATACTTCTTTGGGAGATGCTGGGATGGACCAATCTTTTCAGTATCATAATCTTTTTTTTCAAATCCATTAGGTTCCTGCATTCAGACAGTGAGAGTTGTGTGACGGTTATGAAGGGAAGGAAAGCTAAGTCAGCAGCTGAAGAGGGCAAAGGTTAAGATGGGAGAAT
>NW_012106797.1:1864186-1878599 GCF_000951045.1 Mandrillus leucophaeus
AAAAAAAAAAAAACAGCTCAACATCACTGATCATCAGAAAAAATGCAAATCAAAACCACAATGAAGATACCATCTCACACCAGTCAGAATGGCTACTACATAAAAGTCAAAAAATAACAGATGCTGACAAGGATATGGAGAAACGGTAACACTTATACACTGTTGGTAAGAGTGTAAATTATTTCAACCATTGCAGAAAGGAGTATGGCAATTCCTCAAAGAACTAAAAACAGAAGTACCATTCAATCCAACAATCCCATTACTGGGTATATACCCAGAGAAATATAACTACGTCATTCTACCATAAAGACACATGAATATGAATGTTCACTGCAGCACTATTCACAATAGCAAAGACATGGAATCAACCTAAATGCCCACCAGTGACAGACTGGATAAAGAAAATGTGGTACATATACACCATGGAATACCATGTAGCCTTAAAGGAATGAGATTATGTTCTTTGCAGGAACACGGACGGAGCTGGAGACCGCTATGTTTAGCAAACTAACGCAGGAGCAGAAAACCAAATGTTGCCTGTTCTCACTCATTAGCAGGAGCTAAATGATTAGAACTCATAAACACAAAGGAAACAATAGACACTGGGGCCTCCTTGAAGGTGAAGGGTGGGAGAAGGGAGAGGATCAGAAAAAATAACTATTAGGTACTAGATTTAGTACCTGGGTGAAGAAATAATCTGTACAACAAGCCCCCATGACACGAGTTTACCTATAAAACAAACCTGCACATGTGCCCCTGAACCTAAAATAATAATTTTTAAAAAAGGAAAAATTGGGACGGAGGCTCACACCTGTAATCCCAGCACTTTGGGAGGTGGAGGCAGGCGAATCACCTGAGGTCAGAAGTTTGAGACCAGCCTAGCCAACATGGTGAAACCCTATCTCTACAAAAATAAATAAATAAAATTAGCCTGGCATGCTGGCGGGTGCCTGTAACCCCAGCTACTCAGGAGGCTGAGGCAGGAGAATCGCTTGAATCCTTGAATCTGGGAGGCAGAGGTCTTTCAAGTTTCCTTTGGAGAGTCCAAGAAAGATTCCATGTAAACTAGCAGTATTTGAAATGGGCATTAAATAGTAAGAATTTGATAGATTGAGCCGAGATCGCGCCACTGCACTCCAGCCTGGGTGACAAGAACGAGACTCTGTCTCAAAAAAAAAAAAGGAGAAATTGTTCTTTTCCTTTGATCATCCAGAACACTCTGGACCTCTAAAGGCACCCAAATTCTGTCTAAACGTCCATCCCCAATAATACTACTCATAAACAGGTAACTGTGTTCCCATGTGACAGACACTCTCCTAAGTGTTTCACATGCATTAATTTAATTTTTACAACCACCACATGAGGAGGGTACTACTATTGTCCCATTGTACCGGTGAGGAAGCTGAGGCACAGGCAGGTTAAGTGATTATTTAGATCGCAGAACTATTAAGTGGCAGAACGGGGATGTGAACCCAGGGAGTCAGGCTCCACAGAATACATGTTCTTTACCTCAACACTGTGTAAGTTCTGACTACACTCTATGCTAGTCTACACTAGATTCTGTTAAGGGCAAATATTTTTTTTTTCTATCCCAAAACAGTGTCTTTCACAAAGTAGGAATTCAAGTATAAGTGGATTGTTTAAACTCCTTTTGGTCACAAAATATGCTCTACTCAAGCTATGCCTGTTCTTAAGTAATCAGAAATGGCCACTGCATACACAGAAAAGATGAAAAAAAATGAGGTGAAAACCTCTGGGAGGAGTGGAAAGCAAAAGTTGAATGGGTAGAAAGTTTTGAAGACCAAGTAGAGATTTTTAAAGGGGAGGGAGGGGACTGCAGGTTATTGAGGACAGAGACATTAAACTTGTGCTTTGGAAGATTAACCTGAGAGCAGCAATGTTTACATGGAATGGATGAATAAGAAATGGAGAGAGTGAGAGGGCAGGATGCTGTCAGAGTCATCCCACATGCGAAAGGAGGACAGCTGAGACTCTGATGGTCAGAATGAGAAGAAAGAGGAAAAGGTGTTTCCTTTATTCAAAAAGATGTTTTGAATAAAGAAATTACAATATGTGTTAGATATAGGAAGATTTTAAAAATAAAAAAGGAAACTAAACTAGGTTTATTTTCTAAGTTTCTAGACTGGTACACCACTGAAAGAAACTGCATCAATTAGAAAAGCAGATTTTAAAATTGAGCTTTCTAAAAAAATAAATAAATAAATACAGACCAGGCACAGTGGCTCATACCTGTAATCCCAGCACTTTGGGAGGCCAAGGCAAGAGAATTACTTGAGCCCAGGAAGGAGTTCAAGACCAGCCTGGGCAACGTAGGGAGACCCTGTGTCTACAAAAAAAATTTAAAAATTAGCTGGGCATGGTGGTGCACACTTGTGGTCTCAGCTACTTGGAAGGCTGAGGTGGGAGGATCTCATCAGCCAGGGAGATTGAGGCTACAGTGAGCAGTTTTCCTGCTATTGCCCCACAGCCTGGGTGACAGAGCTAGACCCTGTCTCAAAAAAAAAAAAAAAAAAGAAGAAGAAGAATAAATACAGTTTACCTGTAAAACACCCTTAATCACAGCTGCTTCATGGAATTAGCCATTCCATACGCTGACAGGCACAATGATTTTTTGAAGGGCTAGACCCAGAGAGGTCTTAACTCTTTTATAAGTCTGTCATTTCTTACCTACCTACAGATAACCTATAGAAAACACACATTTTTTTAAGGCCAGGTTTCTGGCATCCATCAAGCCTAATCATAAGACTGTTCAAAACAAACAAACAACAACAACAACAAAAAAACAACCTTCAAAGTCCTTTTGCTCAACCCCCCTCCTGACTACACCATGCCAAGCAGCCAGCAAGTCATCAATCGCCAGTCTCTACCCTTATGGGGATGGAATACTTACTGTTTCACAGGCAATCCATTCCATGTTTTAAAGTGTTCTATTGAACAGTCTCCCCTACGTTAAGTTTAAGTCTGTCTGCCTGTAACGTTCACCCATTTGTTCTAATGATGTCTTCTGGGAAGATACTGAGTCAGTCTAATCTTTTTCCAAGTAACAGCTCCTCAAATATTTAGAGACAGTATCATGAACTCACCAACGATTCTCTGACAAATGGCTCTCATAACAATTGTTAGCCTGGGTATCCTGACAACACAGTGCATAGCAATCCTGTACCCACTGGATCAGCAAGCTCGTTGAAGGAGCTGCTGCACATCAGAGCCTCGCACAATTTCTGGCATACTGTGGACTCGCAACATATGATTCTTTGTAAATGACTCAGTAAATGGACAAATCCATCTGCTAATAGAATTTTCAAACGTGGCCTTTCTTAACTGGTTGTATCATCTACCTACAAACAACTTTATTAAATTCTGTCTGTCCTCAAAACTCAAATAAATTTCATATAAAGAAAATACAAATTCAGAAGTAATCTGGAAGACAGGCAGGTAAATGAAACATCTTACTAGGAAACCTCAATAGGGGAAAGGCATTTGTATGGTATACATATAAGGTATTTTGGAATGTCTGAATTTGTATTACATGTACATATCACTTTTTCGATTAAAAGACATAAATAATAAAGTGATTTATTATTAAAATAATAAAGTTATTTCCATTTTAATTCATCCTAGTGGAATAGTAACGGTATAGTGTGAATTGTGTCTTCTCTAATAAAAAGATGTGTCCTGGGCCGGGCACGGTGGCTCACGTGTGTAATCCCAGCACTTTGGGAGGTCGAGGCAGGTGGATCACAAGGTCAGGAGATCGAGACTACCCTGGCTAACACAGTGAAACCCTGTCTCTACCAAAAAAAAAAAATACAAAAAATGAGCCAGGCACTGTGGCAGGTGCTTGTAGTCCCAGCTACTTAGGAGGCTGAGGCAGGAGAATGGCATGAACCTGGGAGGCGGAGCTTACAGTGAGCGGAGATCAGGCCACTGCACTCCAGCCTGGGCGACAGAGCGAGACTCCGTCTCAAAAAAAAAAAAAAAAGATATGTCCTGCCATTTAAACAGAGAATAACCAAATAAGCACCTAGAAGTAATATTAGATTTAATCTAGACCAGAGGCATTCAACAATTTTGAGGATAACCCACAGTAAGAAATACATTTTATATTGCAGCCTAGTATGCATATACAAATATGCAACTAATACAAAACTTTCACAAAGCAGTACTTATAACTACCTTGGATGTAGTCTGATACTTTATTTAACACTGTCAAACACAATCTCACTAAATTGATATCATGGCCCACTATTAGGTCACAATCTACAGTTTAAAAAACACCGTTCAGGCCGGGTGCAGTGGCTCATGCCTATAATCCCAGCATTTTGGGAGGCCGAGGTGGGCGGATCACCTGAGGTCAGGAGTTCAAGACAAGCCTGGCCAACACAGCGAAACCCCATCTCTACTAAACATATGAAAATTAGCCAGGTGTGGTGGCGCACCCCTGTAGTCCCAGCTACTTAGGAGGCTGAGGCATGAGAATTGCTTGAACCTGGGAGGCAGAGGTTGCAGTGAGCAGAGATCACGCCATTCACCGCACTTTAGCCTGGCCAACAGAGCGAGACTCAGTCTCAAAAAAAAAAAAAACCACTGTTCTAATCCAAGCCCACTCTACTATTTTCGACCAATTTATTGATGACAAAGGTTATGTTTCAGCTTAGATAAATGGCTTGTACAGAGTCAAGTAGCTGATTCATTCAGTTAGCTCCTGCCGTATGCCAGCACTGCACTATGGAAAATGATAAAGGAGACACAGCTCCTGGCTTCATGGAAGCTGCAAATAGTTGGGCAGACAGATGAGGCAACCAACTGTTCAGTAGATTCCTGTGCAGTGAAGTGTTAACAAGGGCCACCAAGGAGGGGCCTCTAAATCAGACAGAGAGAGCTGAGGAAGACCAGCGGATGACAGCAGAGGCCAGACTAAACCCAGCTCTCACTGTTCTTGGCGTGCAATCTTACTTACCTTTGGCACACCTTCAACAAATACGCAGGGACCACCTGCCACAGGGAGTTGGGGGGGAACCAAATACACCCCAAACTAACTCATTCACAGATACTCCTAATTCCCACAGCAGTTGAACCTTATGGGTCTTTTCTCTTCGTATGTCCCTACAATCTAGTGGACACTCACAAAAGTATTGCTTCCTCCTTCTCATCTCCCCGCTTGCTCTGCAAGCGAGGAACTCATGATCCTTCTGCCACTTCCCTTCTTAATTGACTCTGGGGGGAAAAAAAGAAAAAACAAAGCCCTAAGAGAATATTTAACATTCAAAGTACATAATTCAAATCAAGTACCCACACATACATTTTACATGATATGTTTTTAGGATTAAATAAACAGGCTAAAGTTTCTTAAGTTGAATTTACAAGGACTTCAGTATGCAGGTCATTCTACTGGTATTCAGATACGAATGCAGAAATCTCACCACACAATTGTTGCTGTCCTGGTAGTAGGACTCAGAACCATGAAGGCTAGGATCCATAAAAATAATTGCAAGCCTTTGTCCCTCTCTTCAAAATATGAAGAGAATGGGTTTCAGTTTTATTAACCAGAAAACATAAACAGACACACATATACAGGGTTCTAAACCTCCACTAGATAAGAAACCCAAAGTTATCCTTTTCAAAGCTTCTGAGGTATATCTAGTAACTTAAAAATAATGTAATTCCAAACAGAACCAGCTAACTAGCTCAGAGCTAAAACTGACGGTTAGCAAGTTATGGGAATATCAATCAAATCAGAATATGAATCTTTACACTGGAAAAAAAAAAAGAGCTATTGGGTATTATTTCAACATCTACTACAAAAATGTTGGTACTTCTTTTAAGGTCTAATTACATCTTACCTCCTGAACCCTTGGTTATAGATGTTTTCCTTGGGCTCAGACCATACTCTTGCTAAGTAGTTCTGCTTCACCAACTAGACTTCCTCAATTGTTGTTCCCCCTTCTATCCCACCTTTGCCTGCAATTTCATCTAACACTTCCAAAAGAAAAGGAACATGCTAAGAATGGTTTACTTTATATCACAGAATCGACTATCTTCCTTAAAATCTATTCTCTAGGAAAAAGCTAAAAATAATGTCAGAAAAATTCATTTGAATTCTATTATCTCTGTTATTAATTCTATTTTGTTCATTAATCTCTAGTACTCACCATGTGACCCCTAGTATGTCACCTAACTTTTTTCCAGCTTAATCTTTTTTTATTTCTAAATTAAAGTAAACAAAACATGCTTTTGCTATCTTCTCACAGAAATTCGAAGGATTAATGAAATAACAGAAACTGCTTTGGAACTCTTGGAAGGGAAGAGTATACAAACTGGGTTCACTTTGCACATATCGATTTAAAAAAAACAAGAACGCACTATGACAATGCATTTAACGAACGTGGGCAATGCTTTCTTTAAAGAAGGCTCAAATATATTCTATTAGCCTTGTCTACAAAGTAAGCATTTTGATGCAACTGTAATTTTCCAACATTCACAAAAAGAATTTGCAAATATGCATTACCATCTGCCTCAACTTACTTTTGTTTTTAAAATACTCAAAAAATGTCCAGTCTAAATAACTGATTTAAATTAAGACCAATCAGTTATTGAATGCATACTATGGGCCAGGCACTTGATACCATCTTACTCAGAACTCGCACACAGATTAAAAGGTGAAGTCTGCAATCCCTATTTTGCAGATGAAGAAACTGAGGCCAAGTGAGGCTAGGTTCCGTAATGAGGAGCCATGCTACCAGCGAGAGTCAGAGGCAGGACTCAAGAGCAGCCAGCAAAGCCTGCACTCCATCACCACACTGTGATGATTCCTCTTCAAATATTCACTTTTGGGGAATCTAAAAAAACAAGCACCATAAACAAGTTTAGTCACCTACTAAATTACTTATTAAATACATTAGTCTTTCAATTCCAAGCCACTGAAAGGATAAACAAAGAGGTCCTTCAGAAGCCCTAGCTACTGCTATCATGTGTGTATATGCTATTCATGGGTATATCATGACCTGGAAGCAGTGGGAAATAAAAATGACACATTGTCACAAAGGAGCACTGAGGCACATTTTCAACCCTTGGAAATAGAGGACTTGCAGCAGGGATACTAGGGAAAAACAAGATCTAAAGCAATCCTGTATCATTCATATAATTCAGGCATTAAATGTATCATCATTTTCCTCAACAACTGCTCTGTTTTTATTATCAATTAACACTAAAGATTTAACACATTAATGCTTGCTGAAAAATTAATTGTTAAAATAATCTCTATAACATTAATGGACCTCAGTATCACTCAATGCACTCTAAGAATACAAACACACACACACAAAGAATAGAAAACAGGCAAACTGAAGGAAGCAGATTTGCTACACAAAAATATCTTTAATTTACCTAAAAGTTAACCCACTTGTTTAAATAATAACATTTCTGTTTAGATTATTTATTTACATACAACTTTTCAGAAGCTTGTGTTGGTTTAAGCAAGGCCTATTGATGACCATCTCAGGCATATCTTTCTAGCTAATGCCCACCTTGTGGATAAATATTAATAATGTGTAAAAACATCCAATATCTTATTCAGTCTTTTCCTGGGCCCATCTGTTCCCTAAAAGTCACACTTTACTCACGAGTATGCTATTTCAGTCAAATTAACTTGCCTAAGTCTGAGAAAAATTCTGCTCCCTGTCTCCACTATTCTGTATGGGGGAAAAAAAATGTAATAAAATGTAATGTCACTGCTGGTCAACTATCAAGAAGAGTAATGAAGGAGAATATCATGGAAGAGAAAAAGGCTGGCCCAATGCAAAGGGATGGGAAAAGGAGGAGGCAGGGTAAGGGTTGGAGGGAGGTGCTCTAAAACAATAAGAGGAGGAAGAGAAGATGATGAACTGGCACAGGCCTCCCAGTTTCTAACATTAAGTTCCAAACCTAGCTCTGATTTTTTCTGACCTTGGGCAAATCTCTGGTTTCTCTGTATCTTACTGTGGCTCCAGCAAGTTAGAGAAAATCAAGCCAGAGGAAAGCTTCTTATAATACTGTCATCAAATGCCAGTCTTGCTACTAATAGAGGAAGAAAAGCTAAGCTACCTGTGACCACACACACACACACACACACACACACACACACACACAGAGTAATAAATATGGTATTAATGAACCCTCTAATTTGTTGGAAATGATTTTTAATTCATGAAATGCAAATCATTTGGTGTCAATTCCTTTACCCTCCTCCCATTCTAAACAATTCATTCCATTTTCAGGTTTGCCTTTAGGACATTTTCCCTGACATTTGTATCTTCGATTTATTCTACTCCTTTAACTAAATAACTTATTCTTTAAAACGAAAATAGAATTCACCTCCCTTAAGTATTAGTGTCTTGGAGGTCCTTATAAAATAGTTGATCTGATCCATCCCACTCTCAATTAACCTTCACTGCATCCAGTTATATTTTTAATCTCTCCAACCTTTTTTTTCCTTGCTGTTCTTCTTTAGGGCCCACTCCAATATACAGTATCTCTTTGTGATAAAGTCACAGTCTAAATTCAATGCCTTGTTGTCAACTCAGAAACTGAGACACAGATCACCACCTTCCTGCTTTGACATAGATACTTCAGTACATGCAGGCTTGAGCTAAAATGATACGGGCTGCCAGATGCCACTGGAAACACATATATTGTCTACTTTCCACTTATATTCAGTTCAATTTCAGAACTGTAGTTTTTCGGGGATTTTTGTAAAAATAAATTGACATACTATAATTTTTTATCCTGATTAGTTTGCATTATATCTGACTACCTTCATTTTACATATGCATTTGAAAGTTGTCTCATACTTTATCCTGTCAGTTCTCTTTTTATACATACATCAGCTTCATATTTTCTTATATATTCTTACCCAGTATACTTAGAACTCAATAAATACATGTTCATTGGTTTTATGTGTCCATATTTCTCAAGAGTTCCAGTAGGAGTCATACCGAATGCCAGCTTGGCTGCTTACTAGCCATATGATTCTGGGTGAATGACTTGTCTCTCCAACCCTGAATTTTCTCCCCTATTGACATGGGGATATGGAAACAGGTAAGGAATAGAAGGTATGAAAAGTGTCTAGCAGAATCCACGTCTGCCACCCCATAATGGCTAAGCAAATGTTGGCCCCCTTTTTCCCCTCTACTTTATAAAATGTATTTAGTATAACATAATCCACAAGAATTTTTAAATCAATGCAGAGAGTGTAAGAAATTGCAATGCAAACTTGGACTAGGATAAATTGCAAAACTTTGGCCATACAGAAAATTAAATTGGATCATTCTATATAGCATATGAGCTTGGGACTCTCTTGACTTGGCTCTGGTAGCAGAGGAAAAAAAATAATCTATTTCTTTCTGGATACTTGAAGTCCCTCTAACATAAATCACAATAATGAATAAAACTTCATAATTTAACTTACTAGCCCTGCAAAAGGTACTACCTAAGAAGATCTAACACTCTAAATGTATGCTCCATTGATAGAGAACCTGATAGCCTACCCTCTAATCCAGCTAAAGATTAAGTTTCCATTCCTCCAAGGTTCTGGGTGACTGCCCAACTTCATTCGTAAAGAAGTTAAATCAAGTGCAGTTTTGGATAACTGTTAATCATAAGTAGATTCTAAAACAGAGATATCCTATCCAGTCCAGTTACCTTAGTTGTATTGCTTCTCACACATTGTTAATAAAAAAAGAATTCATTTGACGGTGGTAATTAAGTACCACCAACTGTGAATTTGTGATAACCTAAACATATATTATATAATGTTAATTCAGCAAAAATATTTTTGTGATTTCAAGTTCTACCAATTCATTGTTGGATGAAGAAAAGTTCATGTTTTGACTTTATTTATAGACCCTTGGGAACTATGAAGTATGGTTCTCAATAATTATGACATTTTAATTCTTAGCACCATTTTATCTAATAATACTTAGAAGTAATTTCTTGAAAAATATCAGCATAATCACTTTTTTTAAATGTTTTATTTCATCCCCATTAATCACAAAACTTTTTCTATTTGTGCAGAATTGAGAGTCTATTTACAACTCAGACTAGAATAAAATAATGTGGACTCTTCTGCCTATATAATTAGCGTTGAAAAACTAATGCTTCTAACAAGCGTGTCATTTTAAAACATCTGCGTATTAGCAACTAGTACAGTTTTCACTTAACACCTCTATAAACGAGTTTTATGCATTCTAATAACATACTTAAATAAACAATCCAATTACATTTTAAAACTCTCTTTAACAATGTCTAAAATAGCAAAGAAAAATACTTATCTGTTAATAAACGTTGCTTCTACCTAAAGGGTCACCTCAAATTTTCTGTGAAACGAGGCAAGGTAAACATATATAAATAAATATGAATAAAATCATTAACATAGTTAACTTCTTGTTTACTATTATTATTTGAGACAGAGTCTTGCTCTGTCAGCCATGCCGGAGTGCAGTGGCACGATCCTGGCTCACTACAGCCTTGACCTCCTGGACTCAAGTGATCCTCCTACCTCAGCATCCCGAGTAGTTGGCACTACAGGCATGCTCCACCACACCTGGCTAATTTTTTTTTGTTTTTTTGTAGAGACAAGATCTCACTATGTTGCCTAGACTGGTCTCAAACTCCTGAGCTCAAGCAATCCTCCCGCCTTGCCTTCCCAAAATGCTGGGGTTACAGGCATGAGCACTGTGCCTGGCCAGCTTCTTATTAATACAGGCAGCATTTATATAGGGAGCAAGAAAGAAGTTAAAAGTATTTATCAGAGGAAACAGTAAACTTCAATATGAAGGATGCAATATGGCACAGAGATTCTAGAACATGGGTTATAGTGATCAACACCTCTAGTTGAATCTTAGCTCCATTGTTTTCATATTAAATTAAATTATCCTTGAGTGAGTTACTCAAACTCTCTAAATCTTAATTTCCTCTTCTGTAAAATGGAAATCATAAGAGTACCTACCTCTTTGGGGTTTTATGAGGACTAAACGAGATTATTCATATAAAAGCACCCAGAATAGTACCTACAAATAACAAGCAGTCAATAAATGTTAACCATTATTATCATCACCACTGTACTATAAATATATGTATATGTATAATGAAAATAGTTGAATAAATTTAATTCTTCTGTATACAAACCAGACCAATAGGCAGACCTAAGCCAGCTAGTAAACCCCTATGTTGAGATTAGAGGTCTCAGGTTCTATTCATTAGATCTTAAGCTGCCTCTCATTGCCAACATATATCTCATTCTGCACCACCAAAAGAACAATCTGGTTACTCATGCTATATCAAATTAATATGCACGTTCATCACTTCAGCAAGAAAATCACAAACAAGTGGTTCATTCATGACTCATTTTATTCATAACAATCTCAAACCTGTCACCCAAAAACCAGCTTTTACAGCGACCGCTAAATGAAGTAAACATATTCACATCCGAATTCATTCATTGGTGTCAAAAAAACTCAATATAAACAAACTGTCTGAGAGAAGATACAGTTAGTCCACTAAATAAGGATTGTTGAGAAAATGCATCATTATTTTGTAGAGAAGAAGCTTAAGTCAAGAGCAAACACAATTAATTTACACAAGTGATGACCCTTGGTTTTTATGGCTGCGTTCAATAACTGCACATTAGATCAGAGTCTTAAAATGAAAACAGTTTCGTGTAAAAGAGTAAAGTTGCATCCTTAGTAAAGAAACGTATTTTTATTGCAAAATTCCTGGATAATGACAAGAAAGCACTAAGATGTTACAGTAGAAAATGGATACAATTTTTTCCACCTAGGCTGAATATCTTATCAAAATAGAAAACTCCATTTTCCCTAAGGTTGGCTTATAATTGGAAATTAGATTCCTCAATAATTCAATGACCGAAATCTTTATTAAAGTCAAATGACCTTCCTAATTAAATTTTCTCCTTAATATATAAGCTCTGCTAGGCAGGTGTTATCTCTACATATAATACAGACTTTACATATGGATTAAATGACCTTTTTCCTCTGTGTTCACCCTTTTCTTTGATTTGACATTCTAACGGTTAATTAGTGGTAAAACTTTTTAAAGTACAACAAATTACTAATGCACTCTGGTAAGTGTTCTGATTGTTATAGTTGTAATGTCCCTATTTTTTATTCCATCTTGAAAAATATTCAAGCTTAAATATTTTACTCTTCTAGATTTCTTTTTTCAAATTATCATTTCAAAAGAACATAGCTACTGTGGGGAAATGTGTACAATTTTATTATAACATTAAGAAGAATGTTAGGATTTCAAAACCTAGAAAGTAGAATTGTGATATGTGCATAAAATTGACATTAAGTTCAAAAGCTCTGACTACAAACAATGCACTTACATATAATATAGGCTCATCCAAATAAATATATGGAAGATGCATAAAAATATGGTAATTTCATTTGAAATACTTACAATTTTAATCTAAGTATTTGTTTAAAAAACAAAGATAGTTAAATAACTCTTAAAGTGTCATGACAAAAATGCCCTGGCATTTGGAAAGCCAAAAATATATTATCAAAACTCACTCTTTGGATGCCACTTTAAATCTAGTAAATTTCATTGGCAACAAATCAAAGAAAGTAACTGTTATATGTTTGAAATAACACATTTATCCATCACTTCACCAGAAGGCTAAGATGACGTACGCAAAATACTTTACCTTCACTTTGCTCATTAATCAAAAAAATGTATAAAAATGGGGTGTAGTAATTAAGTGAATTACTCAAGGATACAAAGCAATTTTTACTTTATTAGGTTTCTTATCTTTCTAGTTCATATAGGAAAAAAAAGTATCATCTGAAAGATGGAACATCATTTGGGAGAAAGGAATATGTACTTTATGAACATTGGCATTTCCAAAGGAAATGTGGGCATATCCAGCTCTAAATTTTACACATCATCAAACACTAACAAAAAAAGAAAAAAGGAACAGAAACAGGAATCTTCTGCATTCCAAGTCACAAATGAGTCAAATAAAAAGAATAAAGTACAATCTCGCCAGCATTTTTTCTTGGATACTGTACATTTCTACCTGATTTTCTACTACTAGGAAACAGATTTCAGCTTTCATAATGCTTTCAAATGGGCTCTTCTTAGCAAATGTCTGCACTCTTCAGTCTAGGCCATTAAGGTAACTTAATCCCTCATGAATTGCTCAGTGGAAGAAATGCTGATTCCCAATTCAAAAATTAATTCTTTAGCTGTTTCTGTATTAAGAGTCATGAGGAAAACCACAGCTACAATTTAGATTCAGAATGTTATCTTGAAGGCTAGCAAGACAAATAGGAGCTTAGAGAACGGAAGATGATGCTGGGGGAGGGGGCGCAGTGAGAGTGCGAGAAAGATGCTGGTCAGTTCCGAGATGATGCAGGAATGACATGGCACCTGGACAACACAAGTCCACCCACTGCCAAGTCTGTGCCTAGGGCTCTCTCACAGTTGTCTGGAGCTGTGAATAGGTGCACACGCAAACACACCACCTTTTATTCCTCGACTCTCCGAGAGGAGAATGGTGGGGGAGCGTCTCCGGATAAAGCTTCACCACAACAAACGACGTCTTTCTCCTCGCACCCCGCCTCCCCAGCTAGAGGCAGGCAACAGTAGACAGCTGAGAGGAACGAGAACCCAGGCAGAAGGAAAGCATCTCCACCTAGGGGAGGGGGCTCGGGGGATAAAGCCCCACAGCCTCGCAGGGAGCCTCGCGGAGGGCGACAGGAAAAGGAGGCGGGTGTTGAGCCGGGAAAACAGGAGAGGGGCACTGGGAAGCTTTCGGCGCGCTACGCAGGGAGGCTGCCCGGGGCTGGCGCGCACCGAGGGGGTGGGGGTCGATCCCGGGGCGGAACCCTCCCCCGACTCCCCGACTGGAGGACAGGGAGGAAATGGCTTTGTATCGCACGATGAAAGGCAGGCAGGAGGGCCACCCGGCGGGGGGTGGCAGGGGACGGAGGATGCCCAGAGCTGGAGGACCCCGCCCGCCCCACGGACACCGCCACTCTGCCCCCCATTCCACCGCAGCGCCTGGTCCACCCACCCTCTGGCTCCCGCTGCCCGTCCACGTTCCAACGGCCCGGAGCGGGGTCGCCCCCCGCCGCATCCTCACTCAGCGCCCTGCGCGCTCACCTGCCCACGAAGTTCTCGAGCACCGAGCTCTTGCCGGCGCTCTGGCCGCCCACCACGGCGATCTGCGGCAGCTCCAGCAGGCAGCTCTGTCCCAGCGCCGAAAAGGCGTCCTGCAGACGGTTCACCAGTGGGATCAGCTCCTCCATCTCCCGGTTCCCCATCTTGCCCGAGGCGCCAGCGACCAGCTCGCCTCTACGACCTGACCGGGAGTAGGGGCCGCGCTGCCCTG
>NW_012106797.1:1878834-1907616 GCF_000951045.1 Mandrillus leucophaeus
CCACCACCCGGCCCCGCGCGCAAGCACTGCCTCCCAGCTGCGGCCAGATGCCACGGCCTCTGCGTTCTGTGGCCAAGGCTCAGAGGCCAAGTTACAGAGCCAGGTCAGGGAATGGCATGAAATCAGCAGCAGCGGCAGCGTTGTTCTCTTTCAGCGGCTACCAAGCCAAAGCCCAGTGGAAAGCACTGTCTCCGCTAACAACACCACACGGTCACCAGCAGGAGCAGCACCGCCGCCGCCACCACCGGGGCACAGCTGCCAGAGTACACTTCCCAAAAGGAAATCTCTGTCACGCCCTTCTCCAGAACCCGCGATGACTCCTCCCAGGGTGGCAGGCCTGTTGGAGTCTAAATTCTTCATGTGACATCCATCTAAGGCCCTGAGTGGTGTGACCTTACCTAATTCTTCATCTGTAATGACTCGTCCTCCCCAGCCCCGCATAAGCACAGGTAGAGTCTGTAGGGTTTACCTGCCCCGACACACCCCTTCAATCACTCTGGCCTGTGAGACTTCTCATGCCATTTGCCCTCCCGGTCTATCTCCTTCTACCGAGTCTATCCAGAACCAGGTACCCTGGACGCATTCTGTGAAATTTAGCACATTGAGAAGTGACTGTGTGTGGGGTCCTGTGCCTGATGATCGGGACACAAAGATAAATGGCCATGCTTCTCTTAGCCTCCACAGAGGGTTCCTTTTTAGTCTGCTCCTCAAATACTGATGCTTCTCAGGATTTAATATATGGGCATTTTCTTGTCTAATGCTTGTCCTTCAGCTGAGGACTTTCCCATAGCTTTAACTCTACATAAAGGCTGGCGACTACAGAAATTTACATTGCTAGACCCTGTCTCTCTTCTGCAACTTAGACTGTACTCCAAGAGGGGCCCAGACTACTACCTGAGTGTCCGACAAGTACCACAAACTCAATTTATTCAAAACTGAAGTCATCTTTTGTAATCTCAGCATTTAATGTACAGTTCCTTCTAACTCTAAAAAGACTTGTATTAAAATGTTCATAATGACCAAAAAAAACCTGAAAATAACCCAAATGTCTATCAACAGGTGAATGAATAAACAAATGTGGTATGTATATATAGTGAAATAGTATCTGCAACAAAAAAGAAGACTTTTGATATAGCAACAATCTCAGATACATTATGTAGAATGAAAAAGGCCAAAGAGCATATATTGTTTGATTTCATGTACGTGAAGTTCTACAACCAGCAAAGCTATTCTACGGTGATAGAAATCAGAACTGTGGTTGTCTTTGAGGAGTGGAGATTGACTGTAGGAGGCATGAGGAAACTTTTTGGAGTGACGGAAATGTCCCATGTCTTGACTGGGATGTGGGCATACCTTCGTCAAAACTCCTCAGACTAAACTTTTAAGTGATGTGTATTTTACTGTACATCTCAACTTTTTTTTAAAGCAGCAGAAAAAGACAAAACTGAATGCATCTCCACTGAAGTGGATCTCTATTAGAATGTCTGCCCAGGAAACATTTTCTA
The DNA here is from genome assembly GCF_000951045.1 of Mandrillus leucophaeus. NCBI lineage: Eukaryota > Metazoa > Chordata > Mammalia > Primates > Cercopithecidae > Mandrillus > Mandrillus leucophaeus. Next base: position 1,880,340 of record NW_012106797.1, read on the forward strand.
AGAAACACTCCATCCAATGTATGGTTGTAGCCAGAGCAGTCATGAAGATAGAAAGGCATGAAGAAAAACTGAGCCCTGGCCATAGCTGTGTGCACCAGACTGGGCACCTGACTCGAGCTGTACAAATCAAAGCCCTTTCCCAGGAATATGCAATTGAGAGAGAGATTGGCCTTTGTCTGAGTGACTGAACTATAAATGAGGAATAACATCAGCAACTATGGTTAGTAAGATTTCACCAGTAGAAGGGAAGTGCTCATCTTCAGAGAAACAGAAAAGTAAAAAGACACAAGGAGAGGAGCAGAGGGAAAGAAGAGGGAAGATCCTGATAGTACTTGTGTCCTCAATCTTGTTCATGTCTGATGCCCAACTATAATCCTGTCCTGAGTTCCTTGTACAACCTCCCCCCCAATAAACTTATAATAAATTCTCCTCTTTGCCTAACCTAATTCAACTCAGATTTCTTTTACTTGCAATCAAAGAATCCTATAAACACGTTCTCATGCTAGAGATAGTGCGCTCCCTATCTCAGGGAGAAGCCTGCCCAATCCCAATCCAGAATCTGGAAGTCATTCTCACTTCGCTTTTCCCTCTCTCTCCTTCATCACCTACACCAAATTGGTACCCAAATAATACCCATTCTACCTTCCTAGAACCCATTTTCTCTCCATCCTTGCTGCCAGAGCCTCAGTTATAACCATCATTTATCAACAACCATCTTCCTCTATGCTCTTCGTATATATATGTACCCTGAATAGATTTTCATTATTGCCCTTGGCATATTGCATTAAGTCACTAATTTACATGTCCCTCTCTTTCACTCTGATGCCCTTCCCAAAGATGCCCACTTTTTAATCCCTGGAACCTGTGAATGTTACCTGAAGTGGCAAATGGTTCTTTGTATATATAACTAAGGACCTTGGAATGGGAAGATTATTCTAGATTATCCAAGTGGATGCAGTCTACGCACATGAATTCTTCAGAGCAGAGAACCTTTCCAATCTGCATCAGAGGGAGATATAACTGGGGAAGAGTCTCAGAGATGCATGGAGAAAGGGGACCAGAAGCCAAGGAATGCAGGCAGCCTCTAGAAAGTGGGAAAGGCAGGAAACACATTCTCCCTCAGAGCCTCCAAAAAGAACATAGCCCTGCTGACACGTTGATTTTATTCCGGGGAGACCTGCATCAGACTTTTTATTTATTTATTTATTTATTTATTTATTTATTTATTTATTTGAGATGCAGTCTCACTTTGTTGTCCAGGCTGGAGCGCAATGGCATGATCTCAGCTCACTGCAACCTCTGCCTCCCGGGTTCAAGGGATTCTCCCACCTCAGCCTCCCGAGTAGCTGGGACTGCAGGTGTGCACCACCACATCTAGCTAATTTTTTTTTGTTTTGTACTTTTAGTAGAAATGGGTTTTCACCATGTTGACCAGGCTGGTCTCGAACTCCTGACCTCAAGTGATCCACCTGCCCCGGCCTCCCAAAGTGCTGGAATTACAGGCATGAGCCACCATGCCCAGCCCTGCATCAGACTTCTAACCCATGGTACTGTAAGAAAAGAAATCTATGTTGTTTGAAAACACTAAGTTTGTCATAACTTGTTACAGCAGCAATAGAAAATTAATACAACTCCTTGAGGGCAGGATCCATCTTTGTGATTCTCAAATGTCTGGCACAGTGCACAGCACCTGAGAAGATCACAGTCCCCTAGCAGCAGACGTAAACAAATTGTTACAACATACATAAGATGTTCAAGGGTACAATAGACTGAACTGTGCCTCCCCCAAATTCATATGTTAATAACCTAACCCCCAGTGTGGCTATATTTGGAGTGAGAAATTAATTGTATTAGTCCATTCTCACACTGCTATGAAGAAATACCTGAGACTGGGTAATTTATAAAGGAAAGAAGTTTTATAGACTCACAGTTCCACATTCCTCAGGAAACTTACAATCATGGTGAGAGGCAACTTTTTACAGGGTGGCAGGACTGAGTGAGTGGAAGCACGGGAAATGCCAGATGCTTATAAAACCATCAGATCTCATGAGAACTCACTCACTATCACGAGAACAGCACGGGGTAAACCACCTCCATGATTGAATCACCTCCACCTGGTCCCATCCTTGACACGTGGGGATTATGGGGATTACGATTCAAGATGAGATTTTGGGTGAGGACACAGCTAAACTCTATCAGCAATTACAGTTAAATGAAGTCATAAGGATGAAACACTGATTCAATAGGATAAGCGGCCTTATAAGAGGAGACATCAGAGCGCTCTCGTGCTGGCTAGCTCCCTTTCTCTTTCTCTGTGTCTGTCTCTCTCTTCCTCCCTCCACTCCCCTCCTCATTGTATGAGGACACAGCAGGAAAGTGGCCATCTACAAGGCAAGAGAGTCCTCATCAGGAATAGAATCAGTGAGTACCTTGATCTTAAACATCTCAGCCTTGAGAACTATAAGAAATAAATGTCTATTGTTTAAGCTACCCAGTCCATGGTATTTTGTTATAGCAGCCCATGCTGACCAAGACACAGAGTTTGCTTAAAGAAACATGTGATGAAAACCGAGGAGTAACAACTCTGTCAGGAGAGGGTCATGGAAAGCTTCAGAGAGGAGCTGACACTTGACCTGAGCCTTGATGAGTACATCCCGCACTCTGCTACTTGCTGTAAGGTAGAAAAGACCAGGAGCACTAGCCCTTGCCCTAAGTATTTTGTGTTCTAATGTAGGAGACAATGCTACCATGCATTAGATGGAAAATGTATAGCCATTATACAAATTTAAAGTTTGTGTGCACTGAAGCAATGCCTGTCATCTCTATCCTCCAGAACTTAGTTCAAATGAGTTTCACCCACCTACTTTAAGAAACCATCCTAAACTACTCTTGCCAATTGCTTTCCTTCTTTACTTCCCATTTCTAGAATCAATACTGTGATAACATAGAACTAAGAGAAATTTAATGCACAAAAACACTCAACTCAAGTCTTACAGTGATGTAGACCTTTTCTTATAAGGTAATATGGATAAAAGAAAAAGCAAAAGAAAACCTGAAGGGAAAAAGCAGAGGGAAAATTTTGACAAAAACAAACTTTCACCTTTGAAGGTGATATGGTATGGCTGTGTTCCCACCCAAATCTCATCTTGAATTGTAGTTCCCATAATTCCCACATGTTGTGGGAGGGACCCAGCGGGAGATAATTGAATCATGAGGGCGGTTTCCCCCATACTGTTCTCGTGGTAGTGAAAAAGTCTAACAATATCTGATGGTTTTATAAGGGGAAACCCCTTTCACTTGGTTCTCATTTCTCTCTTGTTGGCTGCCATGTAAGACATGCCTTTTGCTTTCTGCCATGATTGTGAGGCCTCCTTACCCACATGGAACTGTGAATTCATTAAACCTCTTTTTCTTTATAAATTACCCAGTCTCTGGTATGTCCCCATCAGCAGTATGAAAACAGACTAATGCAGAGGGTGTGTGTAAAATCAAAGAGGGGAGCCCAGTCATCGCCTGGCTTCCTAACCTACCACACAATCACCACAGCCCTATTTCAGCACCATGTAATCAATGCCAGCTCCTGCTCTCAGGCTTTCATGTTTGTTTCCATACCACTTTCCTAGCAAGCAAAAAGTTCACAGCCTTTTTTAGGTGTGGCTCTATATATAGAGTTAGAACTTTTAATAAACACATCAGAACACATATCTAAATGAGTATTTTCCTTCAGGTTCATTTGAAAAGCAACAAACTTACTGTAATAATGCTGCTTTTTTCACACAATATAAGTGGAACTCCTCCTTTGAAAGTGAAAAGCCTTACCAAGTCTGAAAAAAAGTCAGACTCAGTAATCCACAGTCATACTTCATTTTAGATAGAGTATTACCCATCTTGATTTCCTACCTCATTCATAAGACATAGCACTAAATAACACCTACTAGTTACAAAACTTAAATATGTATTACATATATATATACACATACACATATAGACACATATTATATACATAAATTTTTAAATACATTGCAGGTTGAAGGCAAGCTCTAAGAGAGGAGTTAGAATTTTTTTTTTTTTGAGACAGAGTCTCACTCTTTTGCCCAGGCTAGAGTGCAGTGGCATGATCTTGGCTCACTGCAGCCTCTACCTGCTGAGTTCAAGTGATTCTCATGTCTCAGCCTCCCAAGTAGCTGAGATTATAGGTGCGCACCACCACACCCGGCTAATTTTTGTATTTTTAGTAGAGATGGTGTTTCACCATGTTGGCCAGGCTGATCTCTAACTCCTGGCCTCTAACTCCTGATCTGCCTGCCTTGGCCTCCCAAAGTACTGGAATTACAGGTGTGAGCCACCACACCCAGCCTTAGAAAATTTTTGAGTAGTAAAAATATCTCTGGAAAAATGTTTAAACTCTCTAAGAAGAGCATATAATCAAATATGTGAATTTAGGAATTCATGTTTTTAAAAAATCGGTCACATTACTGCAGAGTCACATCTCATATATTTCACGCAGTGGCCAGCTCAATAAATATTTATGAAGCAGAACCAAACCAAATTTTTAAGCATTTTTCATGTCCATTGCATCACTGGGAAAGTAATATTGTTACTCTATATACAATTTATGACCTATTCAGGTCCTTCAGTTCTTTCTCCAAAGGTTTTCTCTTGGATGTATTTGAGATCTTACTGAAAATCAGCCTATCTGCAGGTGTCTTTTGAGTTCCATTAAGCTCAGTGAACATCCAATGCAGACACACAGACTTTCAATACTGTTGCCATTATGGTTGACACTTACGTCTCTCAGGGCTACTCTCCTTCAGAAGGCAAAGACTCCGAACTTTATTGCCATATTCTTCATCAGCTACCATCAGGAAGTAACATAACTCTGGTCTCCTATCCCAATTACTTCTGTCCATTTGACATTCGACAGATGGAAACTCACCAGTAGTCTCATTGAAGCATGGATAAATCAGCACACATGCAGGGTAGAAAATTCCAGTAGGCAATTTAAGGTGTTAAGAAAAAAGGGTTAGGGATAACTCTCTCCAGCACATAAGTCTGATTAAGCAGCCAGTTTGTGCGTTTTTCTATCAAGTAGGTATAGCTATGTTCTGTTGTAAGCATAATCCATATATACTGATGGGAAACAAGAACCACACAGGGTGCCTTTAAAGGGAACATCTCTAGTGCTTTTTAAATCTCTTTTTTTTAAAAAAATGAAACCCTCTCTATATATCAATCTATATCTCTATCTCTATATCTATATATTAGGCAAACTGTAAATGCCCATTTAAGATTATGTTTATGAAGTTTTCAATGACACAGAAATGAAATAAGTAAAATAGTAAATGAGAAAAGAGTACAAAATTGTATATATAGTATTATCATAGCTATATAAAAAAACTATGTCTAGAAAAAAAAACCTAGAAATAAATGTACCAAGAAGTTCAATGTTATTCTCTATCAGATAATATGGAAAAAGATTTATTGTGCTTTTCCTTTTATTTCCCAACTTTCTACTACAAGTATGTATTATTTCTATAACTTAAAAAAATAAAATAAATGTCATTTGATTGAATCAAATTGGTTTATATACACGCCAGCTTATCAGCAACAAAAATGTTATGTAGTATAAGGTTAAAATAACTTTGCAAATAGAAACAGAGGAGTCCACAAACTCGCCTGTCCCTAAACCTTTGCCACTAACTAGTAGCTGATAACTGTCTGAAGATAACCAGGATTTAGCCAGGCAGTGGCTCAGGCCTAAAATCTCAGCACTTTGGGAGGCCAAGGTGGGCGGATCACTTGACATCAGGAATTCAAGACCAGCCTGGCCAACATGGTGAAACCCCATCTTTACTAAAAACACAAAAATTAGCCAGGTCTGGTGACACGTGACTGTAGTCCCAGCTACTCAGGAGGCTGAGGCACAAGAATCTCTTGAACCCAGGAGCTGGAGGCTGCAGTGAGCCAAGATCATACCACTGCACTCCAGCCTGGGTAACAGACCGAGACGTCATCTCAAAAAAAAAAAAGATATCCAAGATGTTTTAACTGGAAACATTTCTTTCTGACTTGAAGAGCAGAATGCCACACACCCAGGCTACCATGGTCACATGGACTATTGTTAGTCAAGAATGCATTCAATATACTAAACTGCAGATTCTCCATAAATGTATAGTTCATAAAGGGAGTAGGTACAATGTCATAATCTATGGCACAATAAGCAAGGCACAAAATATTACAAAATTGTATGAACCCATCTATAGGACATTCTAGAGAAAGCAGAACTAATCTATAATGACTAAAAGCAGCTGGGTTGAGGGTAGGGACAGGGGATTGACTGTAAGGAGGCATGTGGAAACTATCTTGTCTGTGGTACTGACTATATGGTTGGATATGTTTGTCCAAACTCATCAAACGGTACATTGTTTTAAATGGTGTATTTTATTTTATGTAAATTACACTTTAATAAAACAACCTTTGGGATTTATGATATATTCTCATATGGCATGTAATGATAATACAGAGTATGACAGTCTCACTCTGGGGCAATCTTGGTAATAGGCAGCCATAATCAGGCTATGTTTTGAGAGTTCAAAACAAAAATATTCCCACCCACTCCAAGAAGCTTCCAGTGACTCCACAATTCTACCAATGTAGAGTCATTCTTATGGAATCTCTGAGTATTTTGTTGATGGGAAAACATCACTTGAAGAAGAGGAGAGTAAGACTTCAAGCCTAGCCAGGAACAGCAGCTAATGCTTGTAATCCCAGCACCTTGGGAGGCCAAGATGCGTGGATCACTTGAGTCCAGGAATTCAAGACCACCCTAGCCAACATGGCAAAATCCCCTCTCTACAAAAAAATACAAAAATTAACCAAGGGTGGTGGCACATACCTGTAGTTCCAGCTACCTTGAGGGGCTGAGGCTAGAGGATCTCTTGAGGCCAGGAAGTCAAGGCTGTAGTGAGCTGATCACGCCACTGCACTCCAGTTTGGAAGACAGAGCGAGAGTCTGCCTTGGAAAAAAACAAAAAACAAAAAAACAACCTCAAACCACTATCAACTATCTCTTACAAAAAATTGCTTTCCAGGCCGATCATGGTGGTTCATGCCTGTAATCCCAGCACTTTGGGAGGCCGAGGCGGGCGGATCACTTGAGGCCAGGAGTTTTGAGACCAGCCTGGAGCCTGGCAAACATGGTGAAACCCTACCTCTACTAAAAATACAAAAATTAGCTGGACATGGTGGCAGGCACCCGGTTAATTTTAATCCCAGCTACTTGGGAGGCTGAGACATGAGAATTGCTTGAACCTGAAAGGCAGAGGTTGCAGTGAGCCAAGATCATGTCACTGCACTCCAGTCAGGCAACAGAGTGAGACTCCATCTCAAAAAAAAAAGAAAAAAGAAAAGAACTTTCCAGCAGTATCAGCTATGGAAGGAAGGTCTAGGAGTGGGGCAAAGAGACAAGAATGGAGAGGGTCTGAGAGATACCCCAGAGAGTGTTCTAAGACAAATTTTGCCTATTTCACATAGTCGCCTGTCTTTTATTTTACAGGAGAAATATAAACCTTAGAAAAGCTCATCCCCTAAGTATGCATGTGAAGCCCAGTTGAATCCCACTTTCCTCCCTCCTAGAAGTTTTGTCCAAGATGGTGGTGATGAGCAACATCCCCGGTTCCTGAATACTTCTTTCCATCCACAAACTATTTTCACATCAGTTATTTCATTAGATCAACTCAACTACCTTTGAAGTAATAACTAATGGGTAGGTAGCGGTAGCATTCCTATTCTATAGTTAAGAAAACCGAGAGAAATCGGAGCCATTAGTGGACTTAACCAATGCCCCACAGGTAAGAGCTACCAGAAATGCTCCCTGATGTGCTTCAATAGACCATACTTGGATTGTCCTCACAAAACCTTGAACACAGTAACACATACTGTCAACCTTTGCCAACCTAATATGGAGATTGGAAAATGCATGGTAAATTATTGCCCTGAACATGCTTATGAACAAAAGCAGGTTTTATCTTTATATAAATTATTTCAATTTCCATGGTTTAGAATCAGCAGACTGGGATTCAAATTCCTACTGGCTATAAGATTCACCATCCTAGGCCTTAATTTCTTCAGTAAAATGAGCATATTAATGTCTGTTCTTATTCATAGAACTTTTGTGAAATCAAATAAATGATGAACACTAAAATATTCTGTGAATTGCTTGGCACTGAATGACTATTAGATGTTTTACTTATAACTAAATAGAGATTATAAATACATTTTGTTAATTACCAAAAGGTGTTTTCTAGATTAATTGTAATTTTAAAATGAATTATGTGATAAAGATCTAGGTAATAAAAATATTTTCGGATAACTTACTACTCGTATATCATCAATTTTAGGATTCCTTTCATCTGTTAAATTAGGATTGTGGAATATTTTGCTCTCAGAAAGAGCCCAGAAATAACCAGAGTGTGCCACTGAAAATAACAATTCAGCAGAAATCAAACATGATACAGTAATGGAAAGCAAGATAAGTTTTCACAAATATGTGATGACATCCAGGAAGCAGTAAGCTAAGAAGAGGCAAAAATGGGCTAAGATTGGCTTTGATGGAGAAAATACAATTAAGCTTAATTCCTTTTTAACTTTTGTTGTTCTTCTTGTACTGCTGAAAAGGGCTTAAAATAGAATCACAGTAGCCACTGACAAGTCTAATTTCCGGATTCGCTAGCAAAACTGTGCAAAGGAACCCAATATTTCTGCAGCCAAGGATCCCCCAAAATGCCCCCTTCCTGCAGAGGTCTCTTGTTTAGACATTCGTTAGTGTCTGTCTCAGCAGAGCTCCTATCCTGTGTCCTCAGCCTGCTGACCTTCCTCCTGGCTATCTTTCTCATTTGCCTTTGAAAAGTATTTGCAGATCTGAAAATTAGTCCTTTATCAAGTCTGTCAAAGAGCAATTCATTGTGAGAAGTCAATATCCCAAAGCCCCATAGCTGAACCTGGAAAAAAGTCAAACTACAGACCCTAGATTTTATCACTGCACTAGTCATGCACTAATCACTCTGATAAAAGACTCCATGCTTCCCTGATGACCCTCAAAATCTCCTCATTCTCAAGTAGAAAGAGAAAATTTTCTTTTCTCTTTTTCTTCTGTCACAACATAACTTGATTTTAGGAGTGTAAATGTTGGCAGATACATGCTGAGAAAACAGAAAGAGAAAATTCAAATAAATAGTAATAGGCAGGCTTGAAGCCGTCTTCCTCTTACACAATTTTATTTTTTAAAATTGGTGAAAGTTGCCAGAAAACAGGTTATTGCTGAAGAAATATGTTCTGAAAAACAAAAATTGAACTGAGAAAACTGAGCTCCAATTCCAGTGGATATGATATCTCTGATTCCATTAGGACGTGCGCTACTTACTCCCTGCTACAGAATGAGAATTTGTCACACACACACACACACACGAGCACTGAGAGTCCCCTGCAAGCCATTGACATCAGCAAAATGACATCTCCACCAAGGAGGCCATGACAGGAGCCAGAAAACAATTATGCTTCCTGCGAGTATGCACAAGTTTCAGAAGAGTCATTTATCATCTCTCCCAGTAGAAATTCATTTTCTTTCTTGTTTCTTTTACTTTTTAAAACTAATCTTCATTGATAGCTGGTTAGAGAAGGGTTTGGCTGGAGTGTTGGTGATGACCCTCCATCCACTGACACAATTTATCTCACAATCCAAAGGGGCTAACACTACAGTGAGACAGGACAGTTTTCCAGTGCCAAGTCTCCTGCAGTTGAAATGGGCCTGTCAAATATTTTTCTTTCCTACTCCAAAAGTACCCCAGTACCTCCATCCAAACAGAGGGAGAAAATCAGAGTCCTCTTTCAGGGCAGTTGGCTAGAGAGTAGGCTGAGGGCTATGTCTAATTCTGCAGTATTCATTGACTGAGGGCCTCTTTATTATCTGCTTTCCCTTTCTGTCCCAGGAGCTGGTTTCGTTTTAGAGAGGAGAGAACTGGGACACACTACTTGCCACAGGCAGAGACCCGGTTTGTGGAAAACAATAATAGAAGAAAGTGAGGGAAAGAATTTTCTCACACCATCATTAATAATCAGTATCTTACATATGACAATGTCATTATTTTCATCAGGCTCCACCGAGGGTCTGTCATAAGGGTATGTCTCTTCTTTCTCCAGTCCCCAACTCTTGAAACCCTTCCTTGTGCACTCTGCACCCTACAGTCCATTAGCAGTAAAACCTCTATACCCTCAACTTTTCTGCAAACTCAGTAACAGAAATCTGGTTCTCCCCTGAGAATTCCGTTTCTACTGGAGTAGTCTCAAGTGGTCACTTCCATCTCTCTCATGCCTCCTAAACTCCTAGGCTTAAACACAGGGAAGGAATACTTCATGTTCCACATTGCTGCTTTTATACCATTCTCTCTCCCTTTCTCTAGAGTTTTCCAGCTTTGAATCTGTATAAGCAGTCTATCATCACTTCTTTTTTTTTATTTTTTTTTTTCTGTAGACATCTATCAACCTCTTGGTCATTCCTCCTCATGTGTCCAAGATTTTAGCTCATGACTCACTGCCACTTTCTAACAATATGCTTGTTTTTCATTCTTGGTAATTTCAATTCCATATTGATGTTACTTTCAACACTGCCCTCATTGCTCTTTGATCTTCTCCAGTGACTTTATTCTTTACTCTACCTCTACCAATCTTCCAAGGGTCAATCCCTAGTCCTTATTTCCAAAATCTACAACCACCTATCACAGCAAATTTGAACACTCCACTCAGACCTCCATCTACTCTCTTTCCAGTTCACTCCCTATTTTGCCCATCTGCAATAATCCTTCAGCCCCTCTATGGAATACAATCCATTAATTGTACCATCTGCTCGCTGTCCCTCCCGACTTCATGCCCTCACTTCCATGATTCTGTTTAAATGCCATACTCTATCATTATGAAAACTCTCTTACATACACCCTCCACCCTCTTGCTTCTCTCTCTTATTATACTTGCTTAGAAAACTTTAGGCCTGGGAAAATACAACTCTTCTCCCACTGTGTGCCGGCACCCATGTAGCTGAACAAGGCTATAGAAAAATGCACTACCATGCTAATATGATTTGGCTCTGTGTCCCCACCCAAATCTCACCTCAAATTGTAATCCCCATAATCCCCAGGTGTCGACGGTGGGACCAGGTGGAAGTAATTGTATCATTGGGGTTGTTTCCCCCATGCTGTTCTTATGATAGGGAGTCAGTCTCACAAGATCTGATGGTTTTATACATGTCTGACATTTCCCCTGCTTGCACTCATTCTCTCCTGCTGCCCCATGAAGAGGTGCCTTCTGCTATGATTGTAAGTTTCCAGAGGCCTCTCTAGCAATGTGGAACTATGAGTTAATTAAACCTCTTTTCTTTATAAATTACCCAGTCTCCAGTATTTCTTCATAGTAGCATGAGAACAGACTAATATAGTAAATTGGTACTGGGTACAGTGGGGTGCTGCTGTAAAGATACCCAAAAATGTTGAAGTGACTTTGGAACTGGATAACAGACAGAGGTTCAGACAGTATGGAGGGCTCAGAAGACGACAGGAAGATATAGGAAATTTTGGAACTTCCTAGAGACTTGGAGGGCTCAGAAGACGGGAATCATATGGGAAAGTTTGGAACTTCCTAGAGACTTGTGGAATGGTTTTGACCGAAATACTGATAGTGATATGGACAATGAAGTCCAGGCTGAGGTGGTCTCAGATGGAGATAAGGAACCTTTTGGGAACCAGAGTAAAGGTGACTCTTGCTATGCTTTAGCAAAGAGACTGGTGGCCCCCTAGAGATCTGTGAAACTTTGAACTTGAGAGACATTATTTAGGGTATCTGACAGAAGACATTTCTAGGTGAAAGCATTCAAGAGGAAGCAGAACATAAAAGTTTGAAAAATTTTGCACCCTGATGATGACATAGAAAAGAAAAACCAATTTTCTGGGAGAGAAATTCAAGTCTGCTACAGAAATTTGCATAAGTGACGAGGAGCCAAAATGTTAATCACCAAGACAATGGGGAAAATGTCTTCAGGACATGTCAGAGACCTTTGTGGCAGCCCCTCCCATCACAGACTGGGAGGTCTAGGAGGGAAAAAATGGTTTTGTGGGCCAGGCCCAGGGACCCCCTGCTCTGTGCAGCTTCAGGACATGGTGCCCAGTGTTCCAGTTGCTTCAGCTCCAGTCATGGCTGAGGGGCCTAGGTACAGTTCAGGCCATTGCCTCATTCAGAGGTGCCTCATTACCACCAAACCCCAAGCCTTTGTGGCTTCTATGTGGTGTTGAGCTTGTGGATGCACAGAAATCAAGAATTGAGGTTTGAGAACCTCCACCTAGATTTCAGAGGACATATGGAAATGCCTGGATGTCCCGGCAGAATTTTGCTGCAGGGGTGTAGCCCTCATGTAGAACCTCTGCTAGGGCAGTGCAGAAGGGAAATGAGGGGTGGGAACCCCCACACAGAGTCCCCACTGGGGCACTGCCTAGTGAAGCTGTGAGAAGAGGGTCACCATCCTCCAGACACCGGAATGGTAGATCAACCAATAACTTGCACTATGGGCCTGGAAAAGCTGCAGACACTCAACACTAGACCTTGAAAGCAACCTGGAGGGAGACTGTACCCTGAAAAGCCATAGAGGCAGACCTGCCCAAGGCCATGGGAGCCCACCTCTTGCATCCTGGATGTGAGACATGGAGTCAAAGTAGATCATTTTGAAACTTCAAGGTTTAATGACTGCCCTATTGGATTTTGGAAACACATGGGGCCTATAGACCCTTTGTTTTGGCCAATTTTTCCCATTTGGAATGGGTGTATTTACCCAATGCCTGTACCCTCATTTTACCTAGGAAATAACTAACTTGCTTTTGATTTTACGGGCTCATAGATGGAAGGGACTTGCCTTGTCTCAGATGAGACTTTGGACTTGGACTTTTGGGTTAATACTGGAATGAGTTAAGACTATGGGGGATGGTTGGAAAGGCATGATTGTGTTTTGAAATGTAAGAACATGAGATGTGGGAGGGGCCAGGGGCAGAATAATATGATTTGGCTCCGTTCCTCACCCAAATTTCACCTTGTATTGTAATCCCCATAATCCCCATGTGTCAAGGGTGGGACAAGTTGGAGGTAATTGGATCATGGGGGCAGTTTCCCCCATGCTGTTCTCATGATAGTAAGTCTCATGAGATCTGATGGTTTTATAAGCATATGGAATTTCCCCTGCTTGCACTCATTCTCTCTCCTGTCACCTTGTAAAGAAGTGCCTTCCACCATATTGTAAGTTCCCTGAGGCCTCCCCAGCCATGTGGAGCTGTAAGTCAATTAAACCTCTCTTCTTTAAAAATTACCCAGTCTTGGGTATTTCTTCATAGCAGTGTAAGAATGGACTAATATACAGGTTGACAGGAATCATTTTTTGTTAATGACTTTGAATCTCAAATGAACCCAGAAATACTACTGCCTTTCCATGGTTCATTTACTCTCTTACTCTTCTAGATGACAATTTCATACTTTTCTCTTCTCTCCTGAGACCTCCCATGCTTCTTCCCACATCCTTATTCTCAAATGGCAAATCGTATCCTATTTCACTGAGAAAATAGAAACAATCAAAAGAGAAATTCTGTTATGTCCCATTATCTCAATACAAACTCACCAGCTTCTGCACCATATACTCTTCCTTTCCTAGTGCTTCTGTAGATGGACCATCCAAATCTCTGCCTATGACTGTCTGCATATATGCACTAGATTCTACTTTCATTATTTGATTACAGATATTCTCTCTTGTTTACCGCATCATTACTTTTCTTTCCTCTCTGTTGGATCATTCCAACAGCATTCAAACATGCTATTTTCCAGTCAGCATTCAATCTGTCATTTTTCTGACCTATTCTAATTAATGAAAACTCTACCTTTTGCGTTTCTCAAGCAAAAAGCATGGTCATTCCTGACCTCTCTTTTTCTCACACCACATATCCAGTTCATCAAGAAATCCCACTGACTCTACCTTCAAAAACTGGTTACTTCTCACCATTTCTTCTATTATGCCCTAGTCTAAGCAAGCATTTAGTGTCTAGATGATTACCATGGCTTCCTAGCTGGCCTCCCTACTTCTATCTTTACCCTCCTACTATTCCCAGTGCAGCAGCCAAAGTAATCCTTGTCTTGTGACCCCTCTACTCAAAGCTCTCCAATGGCTGCCCATCTGACTCAGACCAAAAGCCTAAGTAAGTCCTTACAAAGACCTAAAGAGCCTTTGCTATTTGTCCCCTACTCTCCTGTTCCCACTTTGACTTTGTCTCCACCTCTGCCCTTCACTCACTTTGCTATAGCCATAGTGACTTGTTTCTTGAAAATACCCAATACATCTCTTCATGAGGGTTTTCTCACGTGCTCTTCCCTCTGCTTGAAATGCTCTTGTTCCAGTAGTCATGAAGCTCATCCTCTCCCCTCCTTTTAAAGTCTTTTCTCAAATGTTACTTTCTCAGGAACGTCTTATTTGACACTGTTCTTGAAATTGTCCTTTTCTCTGCTGCCACCAAGGTTCTGCACCCTTCCCAGGAAGCTAAGGCTGCATGGAGGTGAGGAGCTTGCCCACACTATGGCCTTAATCTCCCAGCTTGCCTGCATCTATCCGGCCTTCATTCTACATGAGAATTAAGTGACCATCAGGGAGGATAAGATCAATGCCCTCACTAAAGCAGCTAATGTAAACGTTAAAGCTTTTCAGCCTGGCTTGTTTGCAAAGGCCCTGGTCAATGTCTGCATCAGGAGCCTCATCTGCAATGAAGGGGCCGGTGGACCTGCTCCAGCAGCTGGTGCTGCACCAGCAGGAGGTCCTGCCCTCTCCACCACCACTGCCTTAACCACAGAGAAAAAAGCGGAAGCAAATAAAGAATCTGAGGAGTCTGTTGAGGACAAGAGCTTTGGTCTTTTATGACATGTTCAATAAAAAGCTGAATTCCGTTGGCTATAGTGGCTCAAACCTGTAGTCCCAGCTACTCTGGAGGCTTGGGCAGTACCATCTCTTGAGCCCAGGAGTTTGAGGCTGCAGTGAACAAAGACTGTGCCACTGCACTCCAACCTGGGTGACAGAGCAAGTCTCAAAAAAACAAAACAATACAAAAATACAAAAAAAAAAAGAACTCCGAAAAAGGGTTTTAATTATACTCTATCAGACACACTTTCTATTCTCCCTGTTTTGTTTTTCTTCATGGCTCTTATCATCTTCTAATATCCCATATAATTAACTGTTTTATTGGTTGTTATTGTATTTTTCCTGTTTGACACACAGACTCCTGAAAGTAAACTCCACGAAGTAAGACTTTTTGTTTGTTTGGTTGGTCAGTTGGTTCACAACTATATACCCAGCACCTAGTAGAATGCCTGCCACATTGTAGATGCTTACATATTTGCTAAAGGAATGCTTTTAACATCTTAACTAGGTGTTCTACATTATTTCGTACCTATTCAGGTGTACAAGTCTGGCAGTATTGTAAGCTTCTTGATGGCCAGAATCATGACACTTACTTTGCTGACTTCCCTCCACAGCACAAATTATAAAGATCAGCTTCCACATTAAATGCCTACTGAATTGAACTGCACAATAAATATCCTGATCAGCATTCAGCTGAGTCCTTCACAAATTCCTAAGAGAAATAATAAAATGGTTGTTGTTTCAAGACATTTTTAAAAACATTTTAAAACTTTTAGTTTTGGCGGGGGTACATGTGCAAGTTTGTTATGTGGGTATATTGCATGATGCTGTGGTTTGGGCTTCTAATGATCTCATAGCCCAGGTAGTTGACACAGTACCCAATAGGTAGATTTTCAACCCTTTCTGCCCTCCCTACCTCTCTCCTTTTGAAATCCCCAGAAAACAATAAGTTTCAGAGTCATCTATTACACAATAGAAGCCTAGTGAGACAATTTTGTAGCATTGCTTTTAGAAATTATGGGTAATTCCCATATTATCAAGTTAGCTGTTGCATGTTAAGTTTTCTCCCTATCTAGTAATTTACGTACCAACAAAATGATTTAACTCACTGCATATCTTTATCGGTTAAGTAGGCCATTTATGCAGCAAATGTAATAGATCACAAAATGTACAAGAGTCCAACAACAATATAAAAGTATTTTTTGCTTGCATAACAGTACAGGGAAAGTAGACAGGGTGAGGAGGTCTTCCTCCATGAAGTCAAGTCTAATAGAACCTCTGTTTTCTTCAACACGTAGCTTCCAAAGTCACCCTAGATGTTTTCTCCATCCTAACCAAACAAAAATGGAAAGAACATGCAGGAGCACATATGGGAGGTTTTCGTGGGCCAGTCTTAGAAGTGGCCCATCACATCTACAAAAATTTCACTGGCGGGACTCAGTCACATGGCCACATCCACTGGGAAGTATAGTTTAGCTAAGAGCTCAGGAAGTAGATTTGCCAGATTTAGGGAAAATACAAAATAAAACAAACTACAGTGTACTTATCTGGTTATTATACCAGGAAAAAAAAAGAACATTTCTGTCAAACAGATAGTATCCAAATAAGAATGTAGGAATGAGATCCCACTATATTCTTAATATGTCCTGGCCCTTTGATGGCATCTATTGCAGAATGCTCAAGACCAGTTTCTAACTACTCAAAATCAGTGTGATTACAGATGGCACTTACGAACTCACAGCAGTTTTCACTTAAAAAAAACACAGAGGTAAGAAACTACAGAGAAAGGGAAATAAAGACATCGCTAGTACTGCTAAAGATAATGGCCATATTTGGAAAGCCCTTGTAACTCATCTGTAAAAAAAAAATTATCAAAACATCTAAAGTAGATTTATCCAATGACTATTTATTGGCCTCATTTATTTCTGTGGCAAGAATGTTTGACCTTATATGTTGCTAACAGGAGATGGTGGAAAGGAGACAACAGATTTTAGGAACTTTATCATGACCTTCTATCTGGAGATCATCAACCCTTCTTAGCTGTCTTCTTCTGCTACCAAGGTAATCATTTTAACATAACTTTACCTCTAGGAAAAACAGTTATTCTGACAATTTTTATTCAGGTATGTTCCACAAAGCCTACAAAGGGCCCCCAGCTAGGACCCTACTAACTAAGTGATTAGCTCAGGAAAAGCTGAGTATGACTGTCAGGGTGAGAGAAGTATTATTCTTCAGAGTGACCCTGAAATTTTTTAATTGCCTAAAGATTTAGTCTCAGCTCTCAATTTAAAACATCTTAGAATGTTTTTAATTATCAGGAGAAATTTTAAGTATTAGGGAAGGGAGGTTGATTACTAGTAGTGGGAAACATAAATTACTACCAAGAAGAGCCTGATTGCAGACATCACCCCAATACCTGGGCCAGTGCTAGGTCAGTTGAGAATGTGGGTGCTAAATTATATAGTTTCTGAACTCATCTAAACTTAATTCTAGAGAGTTAACCTACTTATTAAGAAAGGTAGCACACAATATGGTTTCTATTTTCATATCATTTTCCACATTTCTCTGTTTTAGTATAAATCTATTTTTGCAGATAAAAAACCTAACTGTGATGTGAGACTATTCCTGGGATGCTCAGTTTTCTCCTGCTCACATGGAACACACATTACCTTGTCCATTTGCCTCAAAAGATGCGCATCAGAAAGAGGTGATGGCCAAGTGAAGGAGAAATCCAGTCCAAGCCAGAGATGTTGAAATCGATGGCTCACATGAGAAGATCCTCAACACTTCACCATAATAAGTTTATCTGTGGGTCTCCCACAAGACTTTGCAAGAGCTCATCATCCTCCACATGTGAACTGATGAGAAATGAAGCATAGAGGGATATCTTAACATTAAATACAAGTTGGAAGTCTTGCCAAAAATCAGAGATTACCCAGCAACAAAGTTAAGATGGAAACTCATGGGTTTTGGTTGCTCCACTTTAAGAGATGCTCAAGCCCACCAAGTGAGGGTTTGCTATTTGATCCATTTGTCTTTCTAGGGCATATTTTAAAATAAAACTTCAAAGCAAAAAAAAAAGTTCCATTAATAGCATAGTTTTAATAAATGTTGCCTCTGAGAAAGTCCTTCATCTGTTTCCATATCCACATCATCATCTAGGAATGTTTGTTAGGCTCTATTTGCAAATGGTAGCCTGCTCCATGTGACTCAAAGAGAGCTGAATAAAATCTACATGTGAGAATATACCATCTAAATCCTGCTACAGATCTACTCAAGGGAAAAAAAAGACATATATTTAAAATACTTTGGTTGAGTTAAAATGCAACAGGGAATGAAAAGATGTTCAACATCATTAGTCACCAGGAAAAGCAAGTCAAAATCACAATGAGAAACTACTTCATATGCACTAGGATAGCTAACATTTTTTAAATGGAAAATAAGTGTTGGCAAAGATGTGGAGAAATTAGGACCATCATACATTGCTAGTTGGAATGTAAAATGGTGCTGTTACTGTGGAAAACAGTTTGGTGGCTCCTCAATAAGTTAAACTAAAATTATTATATGACCTAGCAATTCCACTTCTAGATATATACCCAAAATAATTGAAAACGGGTATTTTAAAAAATCTTGTACACAAATGTTTGTAGCAGCACTATTCACAATAGCCAAAAGGTAGAAATAACCCAAATATCCACCAACTGATAAAAGATAAACAAAATGTGGTACATCCATACAGTGGAATATTATTCAGCCAAAAAATGTGTCGGATGAAGCACCAACATGTTACAACATGGATGAACCTTGGAAACATTATGCTAAGTGAAAAAAGCCAGACACAAAAGATCACGTTTTATATTATTCCACTGATATGAAACATCCAGAATAGATAAATCCCTAGAGACAAATCAGATTGGTGGTTATCAGAAATTGGATTCGGGGGAGAATGGGAAGCAACTACTTAATGTATATTGCATTTCCTTTTGGGGTGATGAAAATAAAATGTCTTGGAGCTAGATAGTGATGATGGTTGCACAACTCAGTGAATTTACTAAATGCCACCGAATTGTATACTTTTAAATGATTCTATGTTATGTGACTGTTACCTGAATTTAAATAATCAACAGAGAGGCCCCATCTATACATATAAACCCTGTATCATCCACAGCCCTTGATCAAGGCTTGACAGCCTTGATTTAGGTTGGGATGTGGCACAGTTTTTCTTTGGTCATTGGAAGCCTGATTTCCGCCTTGCATGCCTGCCGCGTGGAGACTGGGGAAGAGAGCAGGGCTGGAAAAAAATATGACTTTGAATGGGCCATGTTCTCTTCTTTCTTCTGCAGGGAGCTGATGGTAGGTGCAGGCTGTGCTTTTCCCCCACAGCCTTCAGACACTCCCAAGAGCTCCTATGAGTTATCAACTTATCCAAAGACCAATAAGCCTTGGCCTTGCTGCAGAGCTCTGTTCTCTGGGCTGTGCCCCATGGGCTCAGAGCCAGTGCTCTCTGCATCTGCAGCACTGATTCTCAATAGTCCCACACCAGTATGATTTCCACTTACATTTGCCTAGAAACGTTTAGATGGTGTTACTACAACTTTCCCTTTTATTACCACACCCTGAGTCCTAGACTATTAATATTTATGCAAAGGTATTTGAGTGCTAAACACTATTTTTGTTTTGTTTGTTTTTGTTTGTTTGTTTGTTTTCAAGCCCATGGCAGAAAAGGAACACTATTTTTAAGCTTTGCAATAACCTGACAAGCGTATGAGGAAACTATCACCAACCTCACTCAACTTCTTTCTACTGAGCTCCAGAAGCATGGGTAGGACATGCATGTCTGCCATGCCATAGGCTCTTAATAAACTAAACATCTCGCAAAGAACAGTCATTTTCTGTCTTGAAATTTTGAGATTGCACCTATGCACACATTAATCTTACACAAATCACTTACCTAAAGCATATGCTAAGCTCAATCACTGTGTCTTCTGTGGCCTCAGTGGTACAGTATTTCAAACAGCATTGGAAGAATTCTCATAGAGACCACATTATAGGAAGGCGTTGTTATTAAATGTATTTTCTTCTCCCATTTAATAAAGTAGTACAAATACCTTTTTTGTTAACTGATTCATTTAATAAACACTTCTTGAGGGCCTTTAAAATACTGTTCCAAGCATTGGAGATAAAAAGAATAATAAGCAAATATATAAACTCAAAAAATTTAAATACTTTACTCTCTTTCTTTAAAAGTCTACTTCTAAACCTGGACAGACAATAACATCCCCAACAGGTCAGTAGGTTGGCACCTCAAGACCTAGTTTCCAATGCAAAACTCTATTCTTCTGAACACCCTTTTTTATTGTTCCTATCCAGTTCTAATTATTTCTATATGTATTGTTTCATTTTGCATATGTGGTTGCATTACTTTGTGTAGATGGATGGATAGATAAATGGATGATTACATAGATAGATAATTACCTTCATATCTTTCCATGCATTTCATACATTGATATATGAATACACACACAGACACATACACACACACACACACTCTACACACCTACTCATATCTTTCTTTGTAACTATATTATAGGCTATTGAGGGAGCATTGGCTATGTCTTACAACTGTCATCACATTTTTTTATAGCCCACCCATCTTTGTTCCCCATGCTCACTCCTGGCATCCAGTATGTGCTACATGCAAAGTAAGATCTCAAGAAGGGGTGGTGAACCAACCAGGAGGGAAGGAATTTACTTGAGTAACATAGTGTTTCCCTTCTCCATGAAAAGTAGCAGCTGTAGAGCAACTTCATACTCAACATTTGCAGAGCACTTCAGGGCCTTTCAAATCCTTTTATCTAACTCCACTCTCACAACGCTGCCAAGAAGGTAGAGTGATTTTCCCATTTCACTGATGAATAAAACTGAGACCCACATGAGGTAACTGGCTTGTCTAGCTAGTGACTTGTGCTAGATGTTTTCTGCATCCCCCCAGAGCCACTCTCCAGCTTCTCCACCCTGCTGTCTTCCTTAGGAGCTGTTCTGCGTGGCCAACATCAACAACTCCCTTCTCTCTGACTTTTGGTAAGACGTGGCCAATGGAAGGGTCTCCAATGGGAGAGTGGGAGGAGAGTGAAGTGGGTATGTATAACCCTGACTCCATCCCTGTTGGTTCACTCTAAGTTGCGTGTGGCCTTGAGATGATGGTCACCGCTCCTCTCAGGTGACTTTCTCCAACTTCTACTCCCCCCTGCTCCAATAGCCACTCTCCCCACTCTTGCTTCATTGGCCAAGTAATGGCTCCCCACACTTGCTTTCTCTGAGACCCTACACCATCCCTTGTTGGTTTCCCTGAACCCTGCTCACACCCTTGTGAATAGTCTCTCTACCCAGCACTCTTCAGTTGCCCACTGTGACTATGCCATGTGTCTTACTGGTTTCCTGGGTGATATGTTAGTCCTGTTCCCACCTTCTAACTCTTGCTCAATCCTCTGGGCTCTAATTCTAAGCAGTTGCTTCTCTTGATACCAAATCAAAGGAAAGAGTATCATCACATCACATCAAGCAGCTCCCACTGGCTGTTACCCGTGAGGACCTTCCAGGAGTGCAAAAGCTCCTCACATCCACCCTGCTCAGCTCTGCTGGTAAGTTCTGGAGTACAAATATCTGTACCTGCAGACAGCTGTAGCTTTCTCTCAGTAAACAAATTGGCCCCAGCCACAGATACATTAGTGGAAGCAAGACAGTGACTCATCAGAGAACTACAGTCACTTGACCCCCTGTGACTCAGACACATTGTGTTGTCAACAGGGCACTGAGCTGAATAAAAGCTGAATAAACCAATGATTTGCCTCACCCAGGCTCCTGGCAATCAATGAGTTTAAAAGCACTGAGAATATTAGTCTATTTGCTCCTCCCCTCAAATATCTCTCCTGTGTATCTTCCATCCTTTCTTTGTCATCCCGCCCCTTTCTTCCCCACCCACAAAAAAAAAAAAAATTATTGAAAATAAATCAGATAGAGGACACAAGGGCTACACTTCCAAGATAACAAGCCCACGGCCACCAGCCAGCACTGCACTTTGCTTTAATCATTTAGTGGTGCTTGGTATCCACAATTCCAAAAGCCCTGCTTCTCCTGTCTTCCAATTTTAGTCTTAACAAAAGAACACAATTTGAAAAGCAAGTACACTTAGCTGACTGGCTTCTGATCCAGTCTCTCTTCCCTAATTATTTCCTCTATTTGTTGGAGTTCCTTCAGCTTTTATAATTTTAAGACCTGTGCCTTTGGCATGGCCTTGCAAAACTTTGCATATATTAGCTAGATAACATGCTGAGCATAACATGTTCAATGAAATAACAATGAGCAAGTACCAAGTGTTCAGCATGTGCTAAGGCCTTTACTTAGGTTATCTCATTTAATTATTTTAATAACCATGGGAGACTGTGTGTGTGTGTGTGTGATTAAATGAGGACAGGCTCAGATGAGTTAAGTGATTTAGCTATGGCCATGTAGTTACAGTTAATGATGAAAACAGAATGTGAATTTGAATCCAGGTCTATCTATCCCTCAATTCCATACTCTTTACCATTTTCCTACTTCGGTATAGATTTAATTTAATTTTCAAAATACAGAGTTCTTCAACTTCAGACAAAAATTCTCAAGAGAAGGCAAAATATGCCATGTTAATTTTTGTAATTAAGTTTAGCACTCATTTATTGAGCACATACTAGGTCCCAGGTCATGTGCAATATACCAGGGGCACAAAAGTGGAAAAGATGCCATCTCTGCTTTGAAAGAGCTCACAGTCTACATAGCAACATAGCGACACAGCTTCTAAATTTCTTTTAAGTCCCCTGGTTTCCCTTCAGCCCTAGGACTATATAAAAATAATTTTTCCCTTTGTTTGTGTCAACATCATAGCTGAAAGATTTCTACTTCTTACTCAGCAACTACAATTAAGACCAGAATAGATGATCACCTTTGTGTGTATTTTAGAAAAAGGAAGAAAGGAAAAAGAAAGAAAAAAAAGGAGGGAAGGAGGGAAGGAGGGAAGGAGGGAGGGAGGAGAGGGAGGGAGGAAGGGAAGGGAAGGGAACGGAAGGGAAGGGAAGGAAGTAGGGAGATAGGGAGGAAAGAAGGGAGAAAAGGAAGAATCAGTACATTGGCCTGATTAGTGCTTAAGGAAACAAAGGAACAAATGCTTGAAATTGAAGCTGTCTCCAGAATTCCATAGTATAAGGTCACTATACCTACATGGCAGGATTCATTCAACAAAAATTTCTTGAACATTTATTATAAGATACGAATAGAGCCAAAGGGTTCATAGTCAAATGGGTAGAAGGACAAGTTAATCAACAATTACAGCCCAATGTGAGAAAAATCATAGCAGCAGTTCTCGTAACACCCCATGCGAAAACAGGAGAGGAAAATGTAATGAACACGGGATAGCAGAGAAAGTGAGGATAAGGGAAGAAAGTGATATTTGAGCCAAGACCTGAGGTGAAGTGGGAGTTAGCCAAGAGGAAACGTTGGGAGAAAAACTCCAGAAAGTACACAGGTTAAGCAAAAAAAAAATGGGGGTAAAAGAACCCAAGGCCTTTTGGTGAGAACCATTGAACACTTGCCTGAAATTGTTTTAACTTTTATATATTTTATTTTATTTTATTTTATTTAATAATTTTACTTTAAGTTCCAGGATACTTGTGCTGAACGTGCAGGTTTGTTACATAGGTATACATGTGCCATGGTGGTTTGCTGCGCCCATCAACCTTATTTTTATATTTTTAAATAGGTGATACAACCATGGCTCAAAAATTAAAACAATATGAAAGGGAACCTACTGAAAAAACTTGTACCTGTACCTATCTTTGTCCTCCCCATCCTCCCCAGCCCATGCACCTGTAACTATTATGAAATAGTCCTTTGGATGTCCTTCCACTGCTGCTTTATGCAGATACAAGTCAATACAACTATATATATGCACATAATCCAAGGCTTTCTGAAGGTGTATGCGTTTTTTACTACAGTAAAGCATTGTGTTACTTGGAGAAAGTAAAATACATTGATTGTTATTGTTGGTAGTCTTCATGGATGGAGTGTTCCCTACAT
Organism: Mandrillus leucophaeus; assembly: GCF_000951045.1. NCBI lineage: Eukaryota > Metazoa > Chordata > Mammalia > Primates > Cercopithecidae > Mandrillus > Mandrillus leucophaeus. Next base: position 1,904,431 of record NW_012106797.1, read on the forward strand.
ATCATTACAGCTAAGGTCACAACTTCATTTTATAGTTGAAGAGAAATGAGACTTAGAAAATTCAAGTAACTTGTCAGGTGCAGACAGCTAGTGAGTGGCAGAACCAGGGTCAGCGGAGGGAGGCAGTGCCGCCTCCTCCAGAATCCTATTTCAGCGAAATGGCTTTACTATTCACCTAATTGCTAGAGCTAGAAACCTGAATCCCTCTCAGCTCACGTGAGGTTAATCACCAAGTCCTATTGATCTGAGCCTGTTATTATCTTTCAAATCCATTCCCTCCTCTCCACCCCATCATTGTCTCTCACCTGGTCAAGACCTAGATTTCTGACTGGTCTTTCTCTCTCTAAGCTGAGGTTGCCTGCAATGTAGCCTCCATTCTGCTGCCGGAGTGATCTTTATAACACATAAATCTGATGGTATCTCTCTGCCTCAAAATCCTTCCAAGGATCCCAGTTGCTAACAGTATGAAACCTAACTCCTTTGCAAGGCATAGTTGAGCCCTACTCACATTTCCTGACACTCCCACCACAAACCTAATGCTACAGAAAAACCAAACCACTTCAAGTCTCTAGAATCCTCCAGATGTCTTCTGTTCTGGGTCTTTGCCCAGCCAAGTCCTCTGGCTAAACCACTCTTCTCTCCCTTGGCAAACTCCCCATCTTCAGCTCATGTGATACCTTTTCTGGAAGCCATTCATGTCTCCCCCAAGCAGAATGGCACAGTCTTTGCCTGTGGTTTTGTTCATACCTATACAAAAGCAGTCACTTCGTGGTCATGAATGGTTTTTGTGTGTTTCTCCACATTAATCTTCACATTCTTTTAAAGTAAGAATAACAGTAATTGACTCTAATTTTATTTTATTTTTAATTTAGTCAAATGAAGCAGTGGGAATGGGAAGGAACGAAGAAATCTGTTACTGGTTGTGATCAATTGGTTATAAACACCACTGCATTGCACTGCTACATGAGCCACTTTTTTTTTTTTTTTTTTTTTAGATGGAGCCTCATTCTGCAGCCCTGGCTGGAATGCAGAGGCGCAATCTCAGCTCACTGCAACCACCACCTTTCAGGTTCAAGTGATTCTCCCGCCTCAGCCTCCCAAGTAGCTGGGATTACAGGTGCGCACCACCACTACTAATTTTTGTATTTTTAGTAGAGATGGGGTTTCATGTTGGCCAGGCAAGTCTTGAACTCCTGACCTCAAGGAATCTTCCTGCCTCAGCCTCCCAAAGTGTTGGAATTACAGGCATGAGCCACCACACCCGGCCTGCACCAGCCACTTCTAATTTTAGATTCACAGTGCCGAGGATGGTGCCTGTCACATAAAAAGGCTTCAGCATGTATTTTTAAGTGTTTGTTATATGAGTAATTCCCAAACCCAGGCTCTTTTCATTTATTACCTAGACTGTCTCCCTCAGTTGTTCATTATTACCACAAGGGTGGTTTCACCTGGTACAGAGATTTGAAGGAAATCTCTTGGATTATGGGCACATGATCCAACCTCAATAGAGAGCAGTAGGAGGAGTGAAGAGTCTCGCAGAACCCTGAGTTATTTTGAAGGCATGGTGAGCCTGCAGGAGGAGGAGGATCTGAAACGAGGAAACAAAGGTCAAGAAGATAAATCTTACCTACTTTCTAATTTTACTTTTGGCAGGTCTAGAGTCAAGCAGATGTATTTGAGGTTCAGGCTTAATAACCCTGAATATTAATCATGAGTTTATCAGTGTTATGCTACTACATGCAGCTAGGAAAGAAACTAAATATTAAGGGCTCAGAATTCTATAAAAATTAGCACCATGACTCTTAGGAATAGGAAGAGAAATTCCTCTAATAAGTGATTCTAAAACTTGGGTTAATATAAGAATCATCTCAGCAGGTTTTTAAGTTTTCAAGTTCCCATCATAGAGCCACTGATACAGGGGGGTCTGGAAATTTTCTTTTTCCAACAAGCAACCCAAGTGATAATAATGTAAACAATGCTTAAAGTGGTCTCCAAAGCTTTTTTATCATACACCCCATATATTTAATTTTTTATTCATAAATTGTACTCTGTGTTTCTACACCTATACATAGAACATACTCAGAATTAAAATATTCAAAAGATAAAATGAAAATAAATCTAAATATAATTTTTAACATTATCTTTCCACCCATCAATGGATCATCCCAAGTATGTATCAATGTGCATCCCAAGAGCAAGGCTGCCCCTCAGTAAAATCAGCATCTATTTTAATGGTCTCAAGGGCCTCATTTAGGGACATGTCCAACTACACAGTTTTTTTTTATCTATTGAGGTTCTTCTGTGTACCAGGGACTGTGCTAGACTATTTTACCCCATATTATCTCATGTAATCCACCTAGTAACCCTGCAAGATAGATATTATTAATAACAATTACATATTTGGAGACTGAAATTCAGTGAGATCCATGTAGGTTGCCTAATGTCTCATAGATAACAAATAATGAAAAACAAATGTGAATCCAGGTTTCTAATGTTTTCCACTATATTATGTATCTATGTCAGTTAAGAGTATATTTAGCTGCAAGGGAACAGAAATTCAGTCACAATGATTTAACTGGATAGTGGTTTATTTTTTTCTGTAACAAAAAGTCCCCATGCATGGAATCCAGGCTGGTATAGAGGTTCTATAATAGTACCAGGGATACAGGTTTCTTCTCTCCTTCTATCCTGCCATCTTTAGTAAGTAGTTTTTGTCACAAAATAGATATTTCTACCTCAGGCATCACAGCTCTATTCCTACAAGAAAATAAAAATGGGAGGAAGGACAAAAGATAAAAGCTAAAAAGGCCCTTACTCAGCCCCATTTAATAGCTTTTCCAGGAGCCCCACCTGGTAACTTGATCTTGAATCTCATTGGCCAGAATTGTGCCACAAACCCCACCTGTAGCTGCAAGCTGTGTACTTTAAGCTGGGCATAGTTGGGACAAAACTGGATTTCTCCTAATTAAGAAGCAGAAATTGAATTCAGTGGATGCAACCAGGAATATCTGCCACATTGCTTCTGTCTTAACCCCAGAACTACCACAGCATTGTAGCTACTACAGAAACTAATACAGTCTTGCCGGGCACCGTGGCTCACGCCTGTAATCCCAGCACTTTGGGAGGCCGAGGCAGGTGGATCACCTGAGGTCGGGAGTTCAAGACCAGCCTGACCAACATGGAGAA
>NW_012106797.1:1907781-1909429 GCF_000951045.1 Mandrillus leucophaeus
CATCTCAAAAAAAAAAAAAAAGAAACTAATACAGTCTTAACATCCCAGGAAGAGAATCTTTTCAAGTCATGTAGTGCATATCCCCATCTAATGCTAGAATCCAGTCTACTCTATCATGACCAAGAGATCATCCAGCATCTGCTTGAAACTCCGAGGATGGGAAAGCTTACGACTTTACTTTGAAATTTATTCTACTTGTGAGAAGCTTTAATTATTGGAATTTCTATTCCAGTAAAAATCACAATGTATCATATACACATTTTTTATACTGGGGTCTTAGGACTGGAGGCTGTTACTTATTCATCTCTGTACCTGGTACAGTTGTCATAAAGAGGTGACTCAAGAAAAGATTCAAGGAATAAACTGATAAATCTTTTTTTATATTGAGATTAAATGATTCTTCTAACCAGTAAAAAAACAAACAAACAAACAAACAAACAAAAAACCTCTTTTTTCTCTCCCAGGCCCATTCCATTCAACTGCACTGTCATGTTCAGTTAATAAGCAATATGAAGAGTGATATATTAGGGTCACATGCCAGGAACTGGTCAGGATGTGTAAGAGGCCCTGCAGAGCTCTGGAAATAAGCTTTGATCAGGAAGAAGTGAATGTGCGTTAGAGAACAGCTTGTGATCTGGACCCACACACCACTGAGAAGAAATGCGGCTCCTGTAGGGAAGCCCCCAACCCAAAATTCACCACTTTTTTCCTGGTCTCTGCCAATCTGGGTTTCCATTACTGCTTGGCAAATTTTCCACTACAACACAGGGAATCAAGGAAAATGATGCACATGCATGTGCACGTCTGTGTGTGTGTGTGTGTGTGTGTGTGTGTGTGTGTGTGTGTGTGTGTTTTCAAACAATTTTCTCTCTGGGATTATGGCCCTTCCCACACTTTCTCTTCCAAGACCACAATCACTGCATCCTCTGGTATGCTCACATGCATAAGTAGTTTTTACTCCAAAGTAAATGGAAGAAACAAACTATCTAAGTGGAGATGTAAGTTCACAAGGTTCAAGTGATTGAAAGCTAAGATCTCCGGCTAGGCAGGACAAGATCTGATCTTATGATGACTTAACTTCCCTAAGCTCCTGGTTCCTCATCAGTGAAGTGGGAACAGCAATATCACCACCTCAAATGTTGTGCAGATTAAATGAGATACAGCCTGTAAAACACCACAATGCCTGGTACATACAGTGCTTGGTAAGTATCAGCCAATCATTGTCAATGTCATTCTACTTAGCACATGAGTTTGGCACAGGTTCTTCTCCTTTTGCAGGCTCTTTCCCTAGCCCTGACCTTCAAGATAATTCCTAGGCCAGGTGCAGTGGCTCATGCCTGTAACCTCAGCACTTTGAGAAGGCAACGCTGGAGAATCGCTTGAGGCCAGGAGTTTGAGACCAGCCTGAGTAACACAGCAAGACCCTGTCTTTACCAAAAAAAAAAAAATGTTTAATTAGCTGGGCAGGGTGGTGCATGCCTGTAGTCCCAGCTACCCAGTAGGCTGAGGAGGGAGAATCCCTTGAGCCCAGAAGGTTGAGGCTGCATTGAGCTGTGATTACACCTCTGCACTCCAGCCTGAATAACAGAGTGTAAGACCCTGTCTCAAAAAAAAAAAAAAAAAGAAAAAATATCATACCTGTTTCTTG
>NW_012106797.1:1909479-1913194 GCF_000951045.1 Mandrillus leucophaeus
AAAAAAAAAAAAAAAAAAGAAAAAATATCATACCTGTTTCTTGCTCTTCACACCACATACCCAAGCCATATGTAGTTCCCTCAGTACTACAGGCCTATTGAAAAGGAAACCCTTTTTCTAACTGGGCTCCTTCTTTGCACCTGGCTCATAGACTTGCTAGTAATTCCCAGGTTCCCTTCCCAGAAATTGTCTCATCCACCCTTCTTGATGATGAACCAGCACAATTTGGATACCCCCAAGTTATCTCTCTTTTCATTTCCTTCCATTTATTCTTTGCCTTTTTCATATAGTAGTAACAAGCACCCAGATCCTAAATCCTTCTATCCTTCTTCTTATTTTAAGAGACGGGGTCTCATTTTGTTGCCCAGGCTGGAGGTAGTAACTACTCACAGACATGATCATGACACACACTACAGCCTCATATTCCTGGGCTCAAGAGATCATCTCACCTCAGCCTCTCAAACAACTGGATCTATAGGCATGCACCACCACTGCTGGCTCCCCAAATCTTTCTCAATAAAAATAATTTTTTTTGTTTGTTTGTTTTGTTTTGTTTGAGACGGAGTCTCGCTCTGTCGCCCAGGCTGGAGTGCAGTGGCCGGATCTCAGCTCACTGCAAGCTCCGCCTCCTGGGTTTATGCCATTCTCCTGCCTCAGCCTCCCGAGTAGCTGGGACTACAGGCACCCGCCATAATTTTTAAAAACATTTTACAATACATTATCTTTTATTAAACACTCCCACTTAATACATCTCATTTTAACTTTACAATAGCTTTGCGAAGGACTGTTATTCCCATTTTGAAGATGTGAAAACAGATTCAGAGAGCTGACAACACCCGCCCAAGGACCCAAAGGCAGTTAGAATGAATCTGAGACTCCATTTCTGCTGCTTTGAAATTAATGGTTTGGTCTCTGCCACCTTGACTTAGTACATGGGTCACTATATGTTGAGCAACTAGGGGAGGAGATACATTACCAAAATTTCATGTCAATGTAGATACAGGTGTGCTGGGACATAGGGAAGGCTGCCTTCTATCCTCTCACTGTCTCTATGATAGGAGCTAGATGTGCTGGTACAAGCCAATGGCACTGGAATAACCCGGCTTCTGCTGTCTACTATGACTACTAGAATAGTAGTCACTTTGGAGGTAAAGACCTCCAAAAGAATCCAAGCCATCTCACTCCATCAAATATTTATTGTATACCTAGAATGTATTCAAAACCATAGATTATACTGGGATGTAAGACCTAGTCTAATGGCCCCCAAAAGCTTCCAATCTAGTCAGGGACTGAGACTAAGAATATAAAATAATACATAATTAATTTTAAATTGGACAGAAGAAATCATAGATGCTGAAGTAGTTCAGAGAAAAGGTAGATTCATGGGATCTGAAATAATAAAGAGAGATTTTTATGGAGGAAAAGCTTCAGCTAAAATGAGAGGATGCATCATGAAAGAAATGAGGACCATATGGCTACTCATAGATCCCCCCCGTGTATTTAGTGTACCAGGCACATTTACCCATAATCACTCAGAAGCCCCAAAGCAACAACCCAGCAGTCCTCACTTAATAGGTAAAGAAACTGAAGGTCAGAGAGGTTAAGTAGTTTGCCCAAAGTCACAGGTCTTTTAAGTGATAAATCCAGAATTGAAAGTAAGCTTTATCTGATGCTAAAGTTGGTGCTTTTTCTGCTACCTTGCTGCTTACTACTGACAGGTAAATCCAAGAGCTAAAACAAATGTTATTGGTCCATAAAGAGCCTGTTGAGAGAAAGGGGTATAGTGAGAAGAGCACTGGAACTAGAATCAGCAGGCCAAATTTGTAATTAAGTTTTCATTTCTAACGTATTTGGTAAATCCTCCCTTGACTTTCAGTTGTCTTATCTGAGGTAAATGGAGAAAATGCTAGCATCTCTTTCAAATAACTATAATAAAGATTAAATGATAAACATACAGATATAACTAAAACATTAAACACCCACTTTTACATGTGAATTTTAATAAAATAAAAATACAAATTAAAGTACTTATGTATTTCACTGGATTTACCTAATCACATTTCTATTAAATAACCACCATAGCATCTTCAAGACCTAGGTGGGTGTTAGTTAGAAAAGCTAGATAACCTTTTGGGCACTTCTAAAACTAACAGGGGCTCTTAAGCTATCAGGGTTATCAACCTCCCTCCAAAGCTGACCCTTCTAGGCTCCCATGTATTAGCTCTGAGTGTTCTGGCCTCACACTGAGGAGTTAAGGAGTGGGACATCTACCCAACAGGAAGCCAAAGACCACTTCTATAAGAGCATGAAGCTGAGTGCATGGCATGTGCTTCATGAATAGAGGGTAAATTGAACTGAATTCTAAAGGGTCCTGGATTTCCTAAAGGGCAGCCTCTATGACTTACCATTTTGTGGAAACAAGCAACGGATGGAGATGCGACCATGCCTACAAGACACAGACACGTGTGTGGGATTGGGACAGAACTTTTCAATCTGGTCCCTCCCCTTTGTTCCATAGCCCACTGGGCTACAAAGGACCTCCTAGGAAGAATGTGCTCAGCTTTCTTTGCAATGGCTGGGCATGCCAGAAACAGAGGCTTTGAATCATCTCATCACCTGGTCAGCAGGAGCTATTTATGCCAGAAGTGTCTTAGGAAGAAAAGTGTCCTTTTATTAATTTCATGGCTTTCTTGCTAACATTTACAGTCCAAAACAAGTACAATCTGAATTTCAGACTTAGGTTTCTGACTTGAGGAAAAGAACAAAGAAATAACCGCCTTCAATTCACGTAACTATAATTGGTGACTTTTTCCCCCCAACAGTTCAATGTACTTGGTAGTTCTTCCTTTGTGAATTCTTATAAACTCAGAAATAATGTTAGGGCATAGGGGAGGGAGTCTCAAGAAAGCCAGAGATCCTGGTTGAGCTAGTGGGGCCAGACAACGAACCACTGATGCTAATAGGATTTCACTGGCATCCAGGGATTGCAGAGGCCCAAGAACTCCTTCTGTGTTCACTGGGAGAAGGCAAGGAAGGAGACTGTACCCTACTTACTCTATAGTCAATTATGTATGCACTCATTTATTTATTTGTTCACCTGTCATTTATTGAGAACCTGTTTGCATGCCCAACACTGCACTAAGCACTTGGGGAAGAAAGAAGTTTTAAAGGAGAACAACTTTATAGAATAGGGTTATCTTTTTAAAGAGAACTGGAAACCAGGCTGAAATTATGGGGCCTGTAAAAAGAGGAAGAAAAGACAGCCTCGGCCTAAAGAGTAGCCCTGGGGCAAAGCAATTGAAAGTTCTCTTGGGTTCTGCGGCATAGAAAATTTACATGACTTAACTAAGATCATACAGATCTTTGAAGTCAGAGACTGGCCTAAAACCAAGCCTGAGTGCCTTTCAGACGACCCCATCAACCTAGTACAGTGAAAAGAACTCAGACCTTGGAAAGAAAAATACCTTGATTTAAACCCTGCTTTTACCTTCAGTTACTTTAGAACTAAACCCCTCTGAGCTATAGTATTGCATGTAAAAAAAATAGTGATAAAAAATATTCATTGTAAAATGTGGTTACTATAGGATTAAAATACATGCTGTGATTTCTGCTACAAGAAAAATGGAGTAGTAGAGTCCAGATTTTCTTTCCCAGTTGATACAAGACAAAATATATGAAACAATGGTTTCCTTTTTTTTCTTTTTTTTTTTTTTTT
>NW_012106797.1:1913724-1922044 GCF_000951045.1 Mandrillus leucophaeus
AAGGAAGGAAGGAAGGAAGGAAGGAAGGAAGGAAGGAAGGAAGGAAGGAAGGAAGGAGAAAGAAAGGGAAAAAAAGGAAGGGAGAGAAAGAGCGAGAGAGAGAAAAAGAGAAAGAGAAAAAGAAAGAGGAAGAAGGAAAAAGAAAGAAAGAAAAGAGAGAGAAAGAAAGAAAGAGAAAGGAAGGAAAGAAAAGAAATAAGAGGAAGGAAGAAAGGAAGGAAGAAGTCACCAAGCAAAAAAGAATATATACTATATGATTTCGTTAATGTAAAATTCTAGAAAATGTAAACGAATTTGTAGTGATAGGAAGCAGACCACTGGTTGTCTAAGGACAAGACTAGGGGTGGGAAAAGTGGGATGAAGGAATTACAAGGAGCATAAGGTAACTTTGTGGAGTGATGGACATGTATATACATATCATATATATTAATCATATATATATTTTAGAGGTGGAGTCTCTCTGTCACCCAGGCTGGAGTGCAGTGGCACGATCAGGGCTCACTGCAGCCTAAACTCCAGTGGCTCAAACAATCCTCCTACCTCAGCTTCCCAAGCAGCTGGGACTACAGGCGTGTGCCACCAAGCCTGGCTAATCATTATCATGATTGTGGTGATGATTTCATGGGTATATACAAATGTAAAAACTTATTAAGTGGTATGATTTAAACATGTGCAGTTTGTTATATGTCAATCACACTTCAATAAAGTTGCTTTTAAAATTTCCTGATGTTTCTACGGTACCTCTAACATAGTAAGTCCTTAATAAATGTTAGTTCTCTTTCTTTTAACAACTATGTTTTACAACTAGGAACTAATAGGATCATAATTCCTGACTAGGGGAAGTCTTTCTCACTAGAAAAGTATAGGAACTATTTTTGAAAGGCTGAACTGTTTGGTCATCTTTGCTTTCGGTTTTACTAAGGCTGGCAGCTCTCTATATCAGCAACGCCCCCAAAGAGCCAGGCAAAGTGAGTGAGGCCAGCCTAGCTTTCCTCCTCTCCACCCTCACCCCTCAGAGCCATCACCTTGGCAACCTAACCCAATTTGATGGCTTATGAAAACGCAAGGTTCTTGATGTTTGTACCCCCATTGCCCCAGCATACTGTTTGGCGTGTGGCTAGAGCTTAACAAAGGATCAAAGAGAGGAGTGAAGGAAAAGAGTAAAGCTTCTATCCCTGTGCCTGTGTGCCTGCATGGTGACCTCCAGGTCTCCGTGTAGTGCAGATCTCAGCTAAGTCTCAATAAAGGAAATTCTCTGCTCTGGCTGAGGTACCAGACCACTGCAGCTCTGGGTCCTGATAACACCCACAGCTTTCACACCAATGCCTTTCCACAACTACTTCACTTGCTGGGTCTACTGAGCACTCTGCTAGGGCATCACAACCATTCTCGGTCCATCAATCTTGATTGGATAGCAAAACAGATGACATTTTAACATCTTCATGTTGCTAGGGTTCTCAACTTTTGCATTCAAAGAAACAAGATGGTTATCATAGTGGCAAGCGCTGAACTGGAAACCTAGAGACATGTAGCTAGTCCTGGCTCTGCCCTCTCACCAATGAATGACCTGGAATCAACCTAGTCTATACTTGTAACTCATTGGACAGCCTTCCTTACCACAACTGTGCTGTTTCATGGGAGGCAAAATGTTTAAGAGTCACATCACCAGCCTTGGGTTGGGGGTAAGCCCTAGATCTGCCACGTGACAACTAGAAAATGGGTTGAGTGGCCTAGCCCATCCACAGGGCCCTTTATAGGAAATTTTTCTGTGGTCCATTTTTCAAATGGCCTGGGGCTTATTCATTCTCCTATGGGGAAGTAGATGCTGTGGTGGCCGTGAGAAAATAGCTCTTCTGGTAAGCAAAGTGCTAGGTATGCAAACATTCAGTTGGCGGTACCCCTGAAATTTAACTTGAAAATTGCACCTAATGGCTTCTGCAAATTAATAGCATTCAGTGGGGGCTCAGCCTTGTTTCTCTGCAGGACATGCTAATATAAGAGCCTTAAAAATTAATAAATTAATATAGACCACATAACAGTCATACTTCCTATGAAAAGCACCTGCCACACATTAATGAAGCTATCCTTTCATTTTTCTTAAGTATAAGGCTCATGAACAAGGACTTGTATTACTTTTATTCATTACAGTACTCCTAGTGCAATAGAAAAGTGCCTGATACATAGTAGGCACTCCAATAAATGTTTATTGAATAAAAGAATCATTTAATAAAGTCCTTATGAGTTGAATCTGTATGCAGTGCTTTGTAGTATTCTAACCTTCCTTGACCAAAATAACAGCAACTTCATTTCCCCTAACAACTTTCTTTAAATACCCTCACAATTTCCTTCTTCCTTCCTGGGTAGTCTATTAGCATCCTCAGAAGACTGGTAGAGATCCAAGCCTTATTTTCAAGAATAAAAGCTGAAAATCATTATTTCCAGCTTTTTTCAGCGTTATAGATTAAATCTCAACAGAACCCGGGTGGGCTATAGGACTTGTTGACCTGCTGAAGAGGCCCTGCAGAGGACGGTACCATCTTGTAGGCATAGTACTGGTTCAGCTGAGATTTAATCTACAACTCTGAAATAACTATTTCCAGCTTTTATGAGAATAAACAGAGAAGACAGGCTATAGGACTTGTTGATGTGCTGAAGGGGTCCTGCAGAGTATTGTACCATCTTGCCTAGATAAATAAAAGATATCACTATATTGATTAGGTGTTTATTTTATGCCTTAATTAAAGAACCAATCTTGTTTTGCCACTCTTGGTTTGTAGCTAGAAACCAAGTTTCTTGGTTTCATAAATAGAACGAATCTAATTCAAACCCTTAGCTCCACAAAATATTGCAACCATTCAAATTTCCGTGAGAAAAGACATTGTTATTTATTTATTTATTTTTTTTAATTTAAGAAATGTGTGTGCCTTTATTGGCTGAGCAGACTCCTTGAGGGCGGTGAAGCGGGAAGAGTGGGTGGTTCTGATGCCTGGCCGGGCAGTGCTTCACAAGCTTGTAGGTGGTCGAGGTAATGGCCAATCCTCTCGGGCTTGCCCTCCACTTGGTTGAAGGCTTTGCCGTTGTAGACGCCCACCATGCTATCCACCATCTTGTCTCCCATCTCGGGCAGGATGATCATGTCCTGCAGGTGCGCGTTCACCACCTCTGGCTTCTGCATAGGCAGTGCCCACTTCTTGACCTTACACAGGCCCTTCAGCAGCGAGTGCTGGTTCTGCCATAGGCCACAGTACAGCTTCATTCGCTGCTCGCGTGACAAGTCCCGCAGCAGGTCGGGGTGCACGCCGCAGGAGGTGAACTTGCAGAAGGTCTGCTTCTTCTGCTTCGCTGCTTTTTCTGCTCCACTTCTGCCATCTTGACTTTTTTTTAAAACAACATGCCTCAAAGATCTCCAGTGAAATAGAAAACCCAAACTGCCTCCCTTTCCAGTGCTGAAAAATAATATCCTATGGCAGCTATTTCTAGGTCTGTTTATTATCAGAATTGCTTGAAGAGTTTTATAAATGCAGATTCCTTGGCTCTACCACCGTCCTACTCCATCACCCCCCCTCCACCCCAACCCACACACACCCCCCCCCAAGATTCTGACATAGTAGGTCTGGGATATGGTCCAGAATCACTACATAGGAAATGGACCCCAGATGGTTTTGTTGTGCAATCAGATTTTGAAACCACCTTCTAAGCTGTGCTGCTATATAACAAAAAAACACCCAGAACTACTGACTACAAAACCAGGAACTCCTTTCCCCATATTCTAAAGAAGGGATTGTGTCTCCCAGCCTACCTATCCTGCCACATTTGTAGGAGCTACAAACTATAATGCCTGCAGGACCAGGCATGTAACATAAATGCAGGAAAGACACAGAAAGCAGTGAGGACTATGGCAAACACCACCCATCCACAAGGCACAGATGCTTGCCAGTTCCAGCCAAGCATGAACATGGGCCTGTCATCACAGGAACTTCTAAATTCTCAAAAGAATCCAGAAATTTTAAAGATTTTGTATAAAATGATTTTCTAATCTATCGATTTTATTTAAAATGTCTGGTGAAGGCTAAACACATCTGGGGTAGCATGTGGCCCGGAGCCCATGCACTTTGGGAGGCCAAACCCCTCACACCACTGCCATTCACTCAAAGGGCAAGGAGCTAAGGTGTGGGCTAGTGTGAAGGTGGGAGGGGAATATATTCCAATTACCAAGTGACTGCTGATGTTTGCATTTCAGAGCCAAACCAGCAGTCATTAATGAGACTAGCATTAATGGTTCTGTGGGGTGGCACAAAGCCCTTTTAGGTTATATATTCATTCCCCAAGGCTGCTGAAACAAATTACCACAAACTTGATGGCTTAAGCCAATTGACATTTATTCTCTCACAACTGTAAAGGCCAGAAGTCTGCAAAGTGTCAGCGGGTGGGTCCCTCTGGAGGCTCTGAGGGAGAATCATTCCTTGCCTCTTTCCTAGCTTCCGGTAGCTGCTAGCAATCCCTGTCATTCTTTGGCTTGCGGGGATGTCTCCCCAGTCTACCTCTGTCTTCATATGTCCTTCTCCCGTGTCTCCCTTGTCTCGTTTCCCCTTCCATTCTAAGTCCTTATCATTGGATTTAAGGTCCACGCCAGTCCAACATAATCTCAGCTTGAGATTCTTAACTTAATTACATCTGCAAAGGCCCTTTTTCCAAATAAGCTCACATTTATAGGTTCCGGGGTTTAACGCTTGGATATTTCTTTTTAGAGCCACTATTCAACCCACTACAGGTAGGTTTCCAAAAAAAAAAAAAATCCATTATTTCAATCAAATTTTACTTCTATCAGCATTTATCTACCAATTTACTACTATAATAAAAATGACTTACATCTTGGCAGAAAACTTGAAGACATGCCAGCTCAGGCCCAAATGTATGTTGTTACATTTTTTTCTTCTTATATGCCACTAGCTTCACGTCTTACTAGCATTATTCCATTGCTGTATTTCCTGCCATTACTTCTAAAATCAGGGATGTAAGGGTAAAAGGATCTCTGCCTTATACAGGCTTCCACCGTTGGAGAAAATGGTGCTGTCTCCATGTGCGTGGCAAGGAAAACAGGTGACAGTGGAAGAGCAGAGGGCATAGGCTACCAGGTGAAGCAAGAGAACAATAGGTCAAGTAGAAGTCTGTCTTTATTGACCAGAGAAAGACACAGGAAATATGGCTTAGGTGAAAGAGCCCTGGAAGTGCCATGTTCCCAGGAAGAATTTTTTACAGCACCCAAGCACTTAAATGTGATTTCTAGTGCCATCTAGTGGGAAGCACAGGAACCAAGTGAGACCTGGGATGGAAAAACAAAACCATGAGTCCAGCCTTCCGTCACTTTAAGGGGGCGGTTTTTATTGAGGCTGGATTTTTTTGTCTGCCCAGCAAGAGGATCTAAGAAGACTCTTACCAAACATCTGACCATCTTGTATGATGCCCTTACACTTTATGCACAGGTGGTTGCTGAACTCATCCACGTGCTGTGTAATTTGTTCTCCCCAGCTAGCTGGTGAGCAGAAGCTGTCTTTCTTTTTATTAGCACAAGCACAGTGTCTGGCACAGAACAACCTCTCCAAAAAAAATGCCAATTGGGTATAAAAAAAAAAGAAAAATCCAACTTAATGATGCTTTTTATGATCGACCATTTAGCTGTTAAAAATCTGCAGGAACCAAATGGCAAGACAAGCCACAAGAGGGAAACTGCATGACTTATGGTTTGCTAGACTTTGAGCTTTATTAAGCAGTCCTTGGGAGGTACACTCAGGGCCCAATTATAGCAGGGAGTGAGGGTGCTGTGCCCCATGGAGGAAATCGCCCAATGCAACAAGTTGACTCCTCACACTACTGCCATCCACTCAAAGGGCAAAGAGCTAAAAGGTGTGGGCTAGTGTGAAGGTGGGAGGGGAGTATGTTCCAATCACCAAGTGACTGCTGATGTTTGCATTTCAGAGCTAAGCTAGCAGTCATTAATGAGACTAGAAATTCCTTCCCGCTTACCTTGGAACATATCCATCCACAGAACCTCTACCCCAGGGGTCCTCAATTTTGGCTGCAAAACAGCATCCATCACCTGGAAAGCTTTTTTAAAATTCTGATGCACAGGCTGCACTCCAGGTCAATTAAATCAGTCTGTTGCGGGGGGAGCCAGGCCTAGGCATTTTTTAAAGCTTCCCAGGTAAATTCCATTTCTAGGGGTGCTGTAAAGTTACTGCAAATGTAGGGGCTTAAAACAACACAAATTCATCTTATAGTTCCGTATCAGAAGTCCAAAATGGGTCTCACTGAGCTACACTCAAGGTATTGGTGGAGTTGCACTCCCTGCCGGAAGCTCTAGGGAAGCTCTAGTTTTCTTACCTTCTCCAGCTTCTAGAGGCTGCCCACGTTCCTTAGCTAGTGGCCTATGGTCTTCAAAGCTAGCAGTGAGTGGTGAGCCTTCCTCACATTGCTTCACTCTGACACTGACTCTTCTGCCTCCCTCTTCCACATTTTAAGACTCTTGAGATTATGTGGAGTCCACCAAGTGTCTGAATTTGATTACTCAAAATAATCTCCCTATTTTGAAGACAACTCATTAACAACACCAAATCCATCTGCTACATGAATTTCCCTTTGTCATGTAGTGTAATGTAACATTCATAGGTTGCAAGGATTAGGACATGGACATCTTTGGGAGAACATTATTTTGCTTACCATATCCAATGACTCCAATGTGCAGTTGAGAATAACTGCTGGTTGTGCCAGGCACCGTGGCTCACATCTGTAATCCTAGCACTTTGGGAGGCCAAGGCAGGCAGATTGCTTGAGCCCAGGAGTTCAAGACCAGCCTGGACAACATGGTGAAACCCTGTCTCCACCAAAAATACAAAAATGAGCTGGGCATGGTGGTGTGCGCCTGTAGTCCCAGCTACTCAGGAGGCTGAGACGAGAGGGCTGCTTGAGACTGGGAGGCAGAGGTGGCAGTGAGCCAAAATCGTGCCACTTCACTCCAGTCTGGGCAACAGAGTGAGACCCTGTCTCAAAAAAAAAAAAAAGAGTAACTACTGGTCTACCCAACCCATAAGAAGACAGACTTAGAGAAGAGGCCCAGTTAGCAGGCAGCCATGACAGAAGACTGGAGGCACACACTGAAAAATTGGTAGGGAACAAGGGCAAAAAGGCAGAGAAGGGCAATAGGCAGCCTTACCAATTTTACATTGTCACAGAACTTGTTTAGGAAGGGGGGAGGGCAGAGGCGCAAACTGTCATGTGATTTATTCTCATTCAGTTCTCTGATAGTCCTGGGAAGCTAAATTGTACACTCTCCCAAGGATGATGGGACCATCCCCACTCAGCTGTAGCCATTAAAGAAAATTGAGGTCATAGATAAGACTTTTCCAGACTTTTGTAACTCATTGCTATCGACTTGCTCCTTGTTTTGTACTCAGAACCTGGGTGCACGCCAGATTCTCAGGCATTTTGTAGGCTGTCTCCCCTATAATCTGTCTCTATGCAAAATAGATTATAGCTTGAAGATGTATACTGATTGGCCAACATTTTAATGTCAACACACACACACACACACACACACACACACACAAGATTTCTGGCTTCTCTTAAAAGACCTAGCTATGCTAAGACAGTGCTCCTGCAAGACAACTCAGCTGGGACAGCCGCTGCCTTTAGAGGAGACATTTATTCTCTGGTTTGCCACAGGTCTCATCCTAGCCTTTTTGTTTTATACCTGGTTCACTCGCTCCACATATTTGTTACTTGCTTGGTCTGGTAGGCATTGAAGCTTCCAACCCTCCCCCTCCTCTAGAGCTCTCCCCCCTAAAGTTAGGCAAAATTCCCATAAGGAACCATTTGCCTGTCATTAGTGCAAAAGCGAAAAGCTCTCCAGTGGAAAACATGGGATTCAGGCCAATGGCTGTCTGTACACACACAACTTTCCTCACAATCCAGCAAGCTCCAGAGGGCAGTCAGACTAGGGTTTGAGTAACAGGCTGCAGCCACCAAGTGTTCTGGTGAACATACTGGTCTCCACTGGTACAAATTTCCTTTGTAGGAAATTAAGCCAAAAACTGACTCCTGTCCCTTGGTCTTTCTCAAGCCTTCAGCACATAACCAATTTCCTTCTTCTTTTATACTTAAGTCTTGATAATCATCACCCATGAGTGCCTCTTCCCACCTCCAAATGTGGGAAGCGACATGTAAATCCGTGCCTAACTCTGTGGACCATTCCCCCTAAGATGTAACTGAGACCTTATCATTCTGATGATGCCGAGCTTGGCCGTGCCACCCAAATGTGCTGCTC
>NW_012106797.1:1923049-1938716 GCF_000951045.1 Mandrillus leucophaeus
GCGCCCGGCCACTGACACTATTTTCTAAGGATGACAACCTCACTGAAATACAGACAGTCTCTGACTTACAACTTTTCAAGTTTACAACGGCTTATCAGGGTATTAAATGCATTTTCTATTTATGATAGATTTATGAGGGTATAACCCCATCGTAGGATGAAGAGCATCTGTATGCTTCACCTGAAAGGTTGGGGTCCATTTTTAAAGGGTCTGTGGAAAGATAAGCCAGGTGGTGAATGGTGACAATGACTATTTTCCACGGCACTGCTCATTAAATCAACCTTGGTATAATTAGGAAAGACAAAATTCAAGCCAGTCTTGGAATCATTGGTTTAATGGTTCTCAATAAATGGTTAAGATTGATGTTTCCAGCCAAGTGAGATTTGGGTTTAGATACAGTTTGGGCTTAACTATCCTTTATCTCAGATTAAATGAGACAGTGCATGTAAACCACTTAGAAGAATGCCTGGAACACATTAACTTTCATTAGTAATGTTTTTGGTCATTCTTAAACATTTTCACTTCTGCCACCACTCTTTACGCAGAGTCTGGCACATAGCTGTCACTCAACGAATGTGAGTAAACAAACACCAGACACTTTAGTCTGCCAGGTCTTTGACATGCAAACCCATGGGGCCGGGTCTATACACTCCCTCCACTGAGCAAAAGACAAATGGCTTAGGCTACAAGGTTTGGGTCATCAAGGAAAGCTGTCAAATAATGAAGTGGGTTAGCAGATTCCTAAAAATTGGAACCATTTCAGCAGCAGTTTCATCCACAGGGAGACAGAGTAAATGCTCTCTCAGATCTGTCTCACATCTATAGAAACCTTACTCTGTTTATAGTCTTTTGGCATCTTGCTCTGCTATCTCACTTGAGATCACTCCTACAGAACTAATAGAGGAATAAATCAAAAGCAAACCAGTATAAGTAGAGATGCAATAAAATCTGGCTGTCTTGAATCCTGAGGGGCTTGCACATACTTGTTAAGGCATGCAGTGTGTGCTAGGGGCTTCAGCAGGGAATTCTACACAAGGACATGGTGTAGGAAGCAAAGACGAACCAACCCAAGTGGTACTAAAGAGGACAAGATGGGAAGGACATTTTTATTTTCCCTAATCTTCAGGCAACCTCACCAAGCTGGAGGTCACATGTAGCTGAGTGTGAAACCGAGAAAAATATGAAGCTTAAAAAGTACTGTGCGTTGTATTTCTTCAATCTCTGGCAGGCTGGGAGTCCAAGGTCAGTCTAGGCAGGAGGGCTGCTTGGCCTAAGCAATCATACAATCTTCACCGTCTTGAGCATATCTGACAAGACATACGTGTCATCCCAACCCCTCCCAGGCTTCCTCAGGGTCTGCTCCAAAGCCTGGGCTGTTTCTAGGAGCTCTGGTGTGGCAAGTTTTTGCTCAGGGTGCAGCTGACAGAACAGGATCTCATTCACTTCACCCTCAATTCGCCGGACATATAGGAGGGGGAACACTGCCTTGAGCCCAGCCAGCACTGAGTCCTTTAGCCCCAAGTCTCGGCACACGAGGTTGAGAATAAAAACACCTATAGGGTAGGAAGAAAAGTCAGAATGACCTCACATCAGGAGACATATCAAAGATAAGGATCGGCTTTGAGGAAAATACCAATTCCTGTCCCAAGGAGACTGATGGACTAAAACGCACTTATGATGGTGGTGAGTTTGCAGAGAATACACAGCATAGAAAGGCAGATGGAGAAAAGCATGGGGAGCATGTGAGCCATAGACAAACTTCAGCTTTATTTCTTGCTCTTCTGTGCTACTCACACATTATCTTACCATTCTCCACGCCTCAGTTTCCCAAAGAATTGCTTTGAGAAAGAAGTGATTCCCAGCCGGGCACGGTGGCTCATGTCTATGATCATATCACTTTGAGAGGCTGAGACAGGCATATCACTGAAAGTCATGAGTTTGAGACCAGCCTGGCCAAAATGGTGAAACCTCGGCTCTACTAAAAATATAAAAATTAGCTGGGCATGGTGGTGGACCCCTGTAATCCCAGCTGCTAGGGAGGCTGAGGCAGGAGCTGCTAGGGGGGCTGAGGCAGGAGAATCTCTTGAACCTGGGAGGCAGAGGTTGCAGTGAGCCAAAATCCAGCCTGGGTGACAGAATGAGACTTCGTCTCAATCAATTCATAGAAAGTGATTCCCTACAAAAGTAAAATTTACCAACTCTACAGGGATATTACATTCTTGACATACATACCATAGAGTATTTATTAACCAGTGAGAGGGCCAAGGTTACCTTGACTTCTGACAATTAAGATTCCAAATCAAGTCAGTTACCACAGTGCCTTACACCAAATCAAAAACACCTAGAGGGCTGTTAACATAGGGATTAAAGGCTCCAGTTTTGAGGTGACAAGGCACTGGGTTGGAGCCCCAACTGTTACCTTGCGTCACCTTGGCAAATCTTCAACCTCAGTTTCCTCATTCAAACAATGGACTGCTATGAAGATTAAATAACACACTGCCTGGTACAGCACGTGTAGGAAGCATCATGTAGTAGCTAGCATCACCATGCTAGTGGGAGTGTGAACTGCTACAACCACTTTGTAAAACTGTGTGGTAGCATCTACAAAAGCCAAACATACCCATAACCTATGATCCAGCAATGACAACCCTGTGTATATACCCAAGAGATCTGAAAACATAATTCATCAAAAGGCATATACTAACATGCTAATGGCAGCACTACTTATAATAGACCCACACAGGAAACAAACCAAATACCAACAGCAGAATGGATAAATGAATTGCGTTAAGTCACATGATACAACACAGCAATAAAAATAAGCCATGTAAACACAACACTGTGAATGAGTCTCACAAACATCATGTTGAGTGAAAGAAAATGGGCACTGAAAGAGTACATTCAGCCAAGTGCAGTGGCTCATGCCTGTAATCCCAGCACTTTGGGAGGCCAAGGTAGGAGGATCGCTTGAGGCTAGGAGTTTGAGACCAGCCTCGGCAACATAGTGAGATCCTGTCTCTACAAAAAATAAAAATAAAAAAATTAGCCAGGCCTGGTGGCATCCACCTGTAGTCCCAGCTACTCAGATGACTGAGGTGGGAGGATTCCTTGAGACCAGGAGTTTGAGGCTACAGTGAGCCATGATCATGCCACTGCACTCCAGCCTGGGAAACAAAGCAAAACCCTGTCTCAAAAAAAAAAAGAACATTCCAACATTCCATATGATTCCATTTATATAAAGAACAAGAACAGGCACAATTAAGCTGGGCGGACAGATGTTAAGATAGTGATTACTCTTGCGAGGACAAGTTACTGAAAGGGGATAAGAGATAGACTTCTGGCAAGCTGGAAATTTTCTGTGTCTGGTGCTAGTAAATGGGTGTATTCAATTTGGAAAAGCTGATCGAGCTCGCACTTCTGTGCATTTCTCATTAAAAAGATAAATTTTTCTTTTAATGGTCCCTTCCCTCCTCCCTCTCCAGCCTTTTGTTCTCCATACCTTCAGGAGTCAAGATGCTTTTAACGTTCTGTAGAAAAGATTGCTCCACAAATGCTGGGGGTGGACAACTCATTCCCAGTGTTGGGTCCTTACTGTCAACATCAAACATTATGACATCGTAGCAAGGCCGTGCTGGGAAAAAGAAGGAAACAAGTCCTTGTCTTTGCTGGATAAAATAATACCATTTACATTCCTACACTATACCTCCTCTTTACCAGTGGTGGGCATGGTGACTAAGTCAGAAGGATGACACAGAGGATGTGGTTTGCCTATAAGGGCACTGACATCATGGCCCAGGGCAGTCCTTGTCATCAGGGTTCAGAGTGTCCCATAGTAAAGATGGAACATTCTTCCACATTTAAAAGCACCTTCCAAAGGCAAAAACATTAATGGGGTCCACTTTAGCATGAATATTTCTTGGTTAAGAGGCCATCAACACCAGTGGCTTTTGACTGTGGCAGAACATTACAATCACCTTGGGAAACTTCTAATGTGGACTACACTGTGACCAACAGAATAAAACATCCTGGAGTGGTAGGGGGCAGATGAGAGGAGAGATGGGAAGCCTCTGGTATTTTTCTTGAGCTTTCCAGGTAATTCTAAATACAGTCAGAGTTGAGGACCACTGATCTAGACAAAGCAGCTGACTAAGCCTTTAAAGGCTGACCCAGTAAATGGTAACTTTTAACTCTGAAAACAGCATATTTTACCTCATAGGAGAAAATGTTCTGAAATTTCAGTTAGTGTTATCTTTATAGTTCCATGAACAAGAGCTGACTCAAGAAAGAAATCATTTTGCTAAATGGGTGAGAAAGAACTGATGAAGAATTGGATCTGCTCCTTACTATAATGTTAAATTGTTTTTATAGGGGTAGGTCTGCAATGCCACTGACATGTTTTTAGAAAATTTTGAGACTGTGGTAGTAATTATTCAATAATTAATAAGTATTTAATTAGGACTGCTGCATGCTTATCATTTTTCATAGCACAGATCTGATTTTGGTTTCTTACAAAGAGAACATGTTGGCTCATCAAAGTCCGAGGAGAACAATAGCCTGCATTTGCAGCCTTGAGCCCTCCAGTAATCTAAAACATTTTAGTGTTACAGAAGATGGGCAGAGCCATTGAAAATTAATCTATAGATAACAACAGCAGTAACATCGTGGATTAAGTACTTACCATGTGCATGGCACTGTCGTAAATACTTCACCGTATTAGCTATCTGGGCTTGGGCACCTAAACTAACCCTAGCCTCAGAGAGGGAACCTGTGAAACTGTTATAATTCAATTCAGCTTGCAATTAAAATTAAGATAGCATCGGTTCAATACTCGTCCCAGGCATCCTAGTTTGCCACACTCTTACTGGAAAATATTCTAATCCAATGAGACCAGAGTATCTGTTATGGAATAAGCAGACCAGGAAGGGTGTCCTGAGCTCCCCAGCAGAACTGAACCAACCTAACTGCCTTCTCTCCGAAGGACTTAAGCTCCAGAAAGTACTAAAGTCACCAGCAGCCTATTTGTATAATAAGCAGAGTTACTGTCCCTAGTATTTTGCAGAAAATTATTATGCTTATGGTTTTTGTCCTAAATCTGGGATGCAAATTACTAGAGCAAATGGAACCTTAATTCTAGTTGCAGAAGGCCTATCAGAATTCCCATAGAGTAGCATCTGCATCAAGGTTTCTCCACCTCAGCACCGTGGAAATTCTAGGCCAGATAATTCTATCATTAGTGCCTGTCCTGCACATTGTAAAATGTTTACTAGCATCCTAGATCTCTACCAGTTAGATTCAGTAGCAACATTCCTCACCCCCTGATCTGTGACAACCAAAAATTGTCTCCATACATTACCAAATGTCGGACCCTGAGGTTGTAAACCACTGATCTTACATGAATACTGTTTTGCTCTATTTCTGGCTTTACCTCCAGTCGAAATATTTACAAGAAACACCTCCCAACACACATTCCACCTTTTCTTCTCTGTTTCTTTGCCCAGTTAGACTTCAGGTTTCTTAAGATGGTGAGGAAATGACAAGCTTACAGGTCAGAAAAAAGCCCACTGGTCTGTTAGCACCGTAAGGGCAGGAATGGCCTGTTTTACTTATTGCTATACATTCATACCTGACACAGTGCTAAGCATATAGCTGGTACTCTAGTGAGTAAGTATATCAACAAATGAACAGGCTGAAGACTGGAATGAACTCATGCCACTCTCTTAGAGATAAACTGTAGAGGCCCTTACGGGCCTGACAATGTCAGACCAATCATCCTTCAACACCTCTTCAAATGCTCCAAGAGCAGTACCTTCTCCTCCTCCTGCCAGGCTGGCGATATAGTCCAGGCCGTCTGCAATGTGGACCTTCATTCGGTCACTCTGGGAGAAGCCAAACCACTGGGTGGCCACTTCCAACATGGAGGGGTCGATCTCCACAGCATCGATGCAGGACTTTGGGAAATGATCGTGGACAAAGAGGGGGAGGCTGCCTCCTCCCAGGCCTACCACCAACAATGCCAGTGGGATCTCTGTAAAAAAAGAATAGAGCATCACATTGCCATCTGTTCACTGGAAAATTCTGTACCAGCCTCAGGGAAGGCAAAAGCCTAGGTCAGCCCACTGTCTCCACTCAGGGGATACAAGATTTAGAGGTCTCCCTGTCTCATTCCAGAAATCTAAGAGTCAATTTGACATCTGATAACTCAATCCTGGATTCATGATGACTAGGATCCAGAAGGTGAACTAATGTGTTATTATTATGGTCTCTTAAAGATCTCAAAGTGGCCGGGGCAGTGGCTCACACCTGTAATCCCAGCACTTTGGGAGGTCGAGGTGGGTAGATTACTTGAGCTCAGGAGTTCGAGACCAGCCTGGGCAACACGGTGAAATCCTGTCTATAGAAAGTAGAAAAATTAGCTGGGCATGGTGACACACACTGGTGGTACCAGCTACATGGTAAGCTGAGGTGGGAGCCTGAGGAGGTCAAGGCTGCAGTGAGCTGTGATCGTACCACTGCACTCTAGCCTGGGCAAGAGTGAATCCCTGTCTCAAAAAAAAGAAGATTCCTCACTATAAGAGTTATTAGACCCTCTCTAGGAAAGGGAGGAAGAGTGGCCAAGCAATCCTGCTCATGATTAAAAGGCAAGAGAAGTGCAATGCCCCTTGCCCCTGACTCAAAAGGCCACACTGTCTTCTCAGACACCCTCACCAAGTAAGGGTAAGCCATTCAAGTTCCACACATCACAGGAAAACAAAGGCCCAACTCCGGCTCCTGAGCACAGAGCACAGCCACCACAGGAGGATCAAAGGAAGACAACAAAAAAAAAAGTCACCCAAAGGAGACAATCCCTGAGAATTAAATCTAAGAACTGAGGTTCTAGTGACATATATCAACACTACAACAGGACAAAAGTATAGGGTGTTCCAAGAAGGCACATTCAGGGACTTCAGGTGAAAATGGTTATAATCACAGACAGAAACATGAACATTTTTACTAATGCAGTCAGATCCAAACCTGCTATTAGTAATAAGGCTATGACTGCATTAACTATAATATGAATCTTTTTAGAAAGTAGAACTTCAAGATACAATGGCATCTTATGTTCAAGTGATGCATTATAGAAAAGCTGAACAATTAAACTCTGTGTATTTTTACTTGTCTCACTGAATACACGATATACCTTAATTTTAAAAAGAAATGAACAGAAAAAATGCCATTTAGACCCTAACATATTTCAATACAATTTCAATATAACAGGTTGAGTTTGAGGCAACAGTTAATTAGACTGCTCATTAACTTTTAACATGGTTGAGATGAAGAAAGATACACTGTCAGCTTATAATCGCTGTTCTTCAACTACAATGCAGGTGACACCAATTGTTTAGGTCTGTAATCTTTATGCTCCCTTCTGTGGAAGGCAGTGACATCTCTCTCACCTAGGAGTAGCTCTGGGTTTCTCAGCAGGGCAAGGCCAGCGATCATGGCTTTGTGGTGTTCACAACACAGGTAACTCTTATCAATGGACTGTCCTGGGGCTGCAGGGAAGTCCTCCGCATCAGCAGGCCGCTGCTTCTTCCTGTCCTTTTTCCGCTTCTTCTGGGCTAAACAAGAGATATGAAGTTCCATGCTTAGTACACTAGTCCTCAGGAAGAAAGGGTTACCAGCAGCAGTGTGCTCCAGATGGCTTGAATAGACTCAAAAGACCTAATGGTTAAAATTTTGCAAACTGGTTGACATCATGTTGATAGCCTGAAACTGGCCATAGTGAAATCATTTAGACGTTTGTCCCCTACAAACCTCATGCTGAAATGTGATCCCCAATGTCACAGCCACCATGCTGGTCATGAGGGCAGATCCCTCATGAATGGCTGGGTGCCTTCCCCATGGTATTGAGTGAGTTCTCACTCTAGAGCTGTTGTTGAAAAAAGCCTGGCATCTCTCTTGCTATGTGATGTGCCTGCTCTCCCTTCACCTTCTGTGATAATTGTAAGCTTCCTGAAGCCTCACCAGAAGCAGATGTTGGTACCATGCTTCTTGTACAGTCTGCAGAACCATAAGCCAAAATAAACTTTTTTTCTTTATAAACTACCCAGTCTCAGGTATTCCTTTATAAGCAACGTAAAACAAACAAACACAGTGGTGGTATTTATACTAGAGAACCGATAAACACTATAAATCAGGATGTGCCCCCCCACCCTGCCCCACAAAGAGACAGTTGTTAAACATTTAACATATACAATGGATGCAAGGAAGCTGGAAAAGGAAATGGCAAATGCACAGTCAAAAACCTGGGAAAACTCAACTGAGGAGCCCTGGTACCTCCCCTCTGAGAAATGTAAGGCCACTAACAGGAGAAAAGATTACTCATAAAGTCTTTTAAAGAAAGGTAAAGTTACTAATCACCTCCTATGTGCCAATTACTATACCGTAACTTTTATTCTTTTCGCTCTTCTAACAACCTTATCATTCCAATTCTTGGCACATGAACACACTGAGCCACTGAAGTGTTAAGTAAATAGGGAATCGGCAGATGGTAGAGACAGGAGTTGAACCTCGGACTGCCTGTCTCCATCACCTATCATCTTTCTGCCATGCCACACAGGTAGCACTACCAACCTCTGCTGAAGAAGAAAATCACAAGTATTCAAAAAGAAATAAATCCGAAAAAGCCACTCCCATTTCCCTCTCCCTACTCCCTTCACTGCTCCAGGGTATCATACTAAACAGATGGCTGTGTCTTCATAGGGATCAGCTGCATTCCCCAGCAGCAAAAGGTATTGATGAGTGGGGTCGGGGTGCTTTTCAGAAATTAAATCACTTTTTAATATGCTCTCCTTCTTGCTCACCAATACTCCCATGAGAGGGAACATTCTTTCCATGAGAACAAAGTGCTACCAAGAAGTCAAGGAACATGACAATGGTGAAAAAACCTGAATCCCAAACTGAAAGGGGCACAATGTCCTTTTAAGCAATTTTACTGAGATTTTAGTGAGATGAAACTGGACCAACCTGTAGCCAGAGTGACCAAATAATAGGGCAGAAACCCAACAATCTTGGGTGCTCTTGGCCAGGGAAAACTCCTAAAGAAAAAAACCATTTCGCTGGGTAACTTGATCCTAGTTCAGAGCAAGTCCATGACCTCAAGCGTCTGAATTCTCTGTCTCCACCCTCCTCCCAGATGGCCTTGCTATGAGGGCAGGCAAGCCAGGCAAAGGGAACAACTGGGAATCAGGAGAGCCATTTCAGCTTCCATCCCTGAATCTCTGTGCCTCAGACACGGAAAATGCACTAGAGACGGAGAGGTGAGGGGCGTTCACTTTTCACTCTCTACATTTGACTTTTGAAGTGATTTCAATGAGCAAGTATCACCTTTAAAACACAAACTAACACAGCCTGTGAGAAACACAGGTAAAAACAAACTATTGATTCCCCATCAGGGGGAGTTTCTGAGTGACAGCTGGGAGACCACTTAAAGGGATCCTAGAGGAGATGGTTTAGATCTACACTGTCCAATACTAGCCACTAGCCCCCTGTGTCTGTTGAAATGTAAATGTAAATTAATTAGAATTAAAGAAAATAAAAATTTAGTTCCTCAGTTACACTAGCCACATTCCAAACGCTCAGCACTACATAAGGTTAGTCACGACCACATTAGAAACTCAGGTACTAAACATCTCCTTCATCACAGACAGTTCTACTGAACAGTGCTATACTAGATGGCCTCTAAGTCACCCGCCAACTCCAAAACCCTCTGAAACAGGTGAGTCACACGATGGAGGGCAGGGCTCACCTGCAACTTCCATGGTTCTGGCTCACCTCACAGACGCCTACTGAAACAATACACAGATGTACATGGAGCACCTGCAAAACAGATGCCTTTAAACTGAAGACATTAAGGCGATTATCACATGTATTTGGCTTCACTACCCACGCCCCTTATCACTTCAGAGCCAGACTCTGCTCAAGAACAGAATGTACTCTGCTTATCGCTGCTCACACCCTAAGAGTCCAGATGGTTAAGAATTCACAGACACCCAGGTCCATTCTACATCTCGGCCAAGCTCCCAGGAAATGTAGTCCATGCCACAGCGACCTGGGTCCCACCACGGCGCCTATGACACCTCACCTTTGTAAGACACATCCTTCAGCAACCTGGCTTCTGACTGCACCACATTCCTGTTGCTAAGGAAAATCAGTCGCCGGAAGTATCGCTTGTCATCCCCTTGCACGTCCTCGATGACATAGTTACCGCTCAAGGCACTGCAGTCTTGGTGCTGAACAGTCCGGACCCCAATGTCCCCACCCACAGACAGAAAGGGCACCTGAAGGTACAACCAGAGATGTGGTCAAAACAGTAGTTCATTTAAGAAATAAGAGAAATTATAACCCCTTCCCCTTTGTGTGTATATATCCCTATACCATGGTTCTAAACAACAACTACTCCAAAGATTTGCCATTCTATGAAAGCACTTTTCTGGAGCCGTTGAACCGATCTAAGAGGTTTAACTCATCTTTTGAAAATCAACTGAACACATAAATATCTTCCAAACAACTAGTGAGATGCAGTTGATTCTCCCCAAGTTCTTTTAGGGGTTTCTCATCAGTAAACCCTAAAAGAACTCTCAATAGTCCAGAATAACACAAGCTAGAGGGAACCCTCAGGAAGAGGCTGTGATTATGAGAAGGAATCTACACAAGAATAAAGATAACAAAATCCATGGGGGAAACAACCACTCCAAATCTAGAGAAATTTTCCTTTCCCCTAATTATTCTCATCTATTTTTCCCCCATTTTTCTAAACCTTAGGAGAAAAATATACTTTCCCCCTATACTTTCCCACTCCTTCCCTCTATCTTTGTATCTATTTCTTTTTTTAAAGACCTATAAGACTACTTAATAATCACCAGTATCTCCTGACCCTGCAGACTCACCACTGGTGAGAGGTCACAAATGAAGCTCCCCAGAGGATCTGGGCTTCCCTGAAATAGGGGTCACCAACCCCAAAGTTGGCCAGGAAGAATCAAACACACATTCTTCTGTAAACACAAGTCAGCCTAGTGGACAGAACCACAAGCCAGGCACCCAGAAGCCTGGGTTCTTTTTTTCAGAACTGTTATAATTTGCACCAAGCCTCTAGATACCTTTGCTTTCCCACCTATCAAGAAGGATCAAAGCTTGGGCAACACAGGGAGACCCTGTCTCTAAAAAAAATGTAAAAAAACTAGCCAGGTATGGTGGTTTGCACCTATAGTCCCAGTTACTACCAGAGGCTGAGGTGGGAGGACGGTCTGAACCCAGGAGGTTGAGGCTGAGGCTGCAGTGAGCCGTGATCACACCACTGAACTCCAGTCCAGCCTGGGCAACAGAGCAAGACCCTATCTCAAAAAAGAAAAAAAAAGGATCAACTCCTCAACATGAAGTTCTTGCAGTAAAATCACTTGTTCATTACCCATGGTGACCAGGATGGCACAGTTGGTGTTAACTGATAATACCGTATCACCATTTAGGCAAAAACCTTCAGTTTCCTTCCCAGTAAAACACCTGACCAGCAACGTGAATACCTGGATAACCGTGCTGAGCTGTTTTGGCCCTTTCCCATTTATACCCTTAGATAATGATAGTTCTAAGAAGCAAAATGACCAAGAAAATCCAGCTCAAAAAGTGTGGAAGAAGAAACCCACAGTCAGAGCAACTCAAATTAAGAAGAACTGGAGCCCGCAATGTGTAGAGCATTTCCGTCCTGCCATGTCTATCGAGTCTGAGAGGCTCCCCTAGACACAGACCCTACTGTACTCACTTTCCTCTCATTGCCTGGGGCAAAGGACAGGGTTTCCCTGCCATGTAACCCTTAGCTGCTGATACCCATCCAGGATTAGATGAGAGTCACAGACTCTAGTCCTAGATCCTGACAAGGCTCCCTCTGCCTCCCTGGCTGCTAACATGACCTCAGAGACCCATGAAAGCTGTACGAAAGCTGTGTTACCTGCTGCTGGGCAGGCATCCCAGCTGGGGCCAGCTCCATGACTCTAGCCGACAGCTCAGCTTGGATGTGGTCCATGCTTTCATACTGCTGACCTCGGTGAAGGGCCACTGTAATCAGCCTCCTGAAGCCAGCACTGGCCGCCAGCTGTTTCCGGCCCTCATCCATGCCAAAGAGCCACTCAGTCTCCCGGCCCTGGGGGACTAGAAAAAAGAACTTTGGTTACAGGGAGTCCTGGAAAGAGTGTTCAAGCCCACAACCAATATGGCCCAAATGGAAGGGAGCCAGTCCCTGTCCAAGACCAGCATCTTCCCCAACTGTGACCCACTGAGGAGCTAACGACTCTCTAGTTCACAACACCTAGGGCAAAGCAGCCCATCAGACAAGACGCAGGACCAAGGGTGGAGAAGAAGTGTGGGCATGTCTGTAGGGGAAGGAGGCAGGCACCTACCACAAGAAAAACAGCAATAATGCCAACACAAGTAAGTCATGCCAGGCATGACTCCAAGCTGTTGACAAATACATATTAATGGAATCCTCCAACAGCCCAAGCTGCAGGTAGTAGTATTATCCCCATTTTTACAAATGAGGAAATTGAGAAACAGAAGTTACACTATTTGCCCAACTTCACACAATAAGTAAATGGTGAAGCTGGGACTCAAACCCAGGCAGTCTAGCCCCAGACTCTACCCACGCTTGTATTCACTACACTATTTATTTCCACACATGGATGGATAGAATTACAGAATACTTGAAAAACTGGTTCAGTCACCAGGAAACAAACTACCATAACACCAAGACCATAAACACTTTGCATTTGTCTAGAATGTTCTACTTTTGAAAGCATTTCCTCCTGCTATCTTTTTTATCCTTTTTAAGGTAAATCTGGTATCACTTACTGCTTTCAATAATAATGGTTAATATTTACACAGCACTTCCAAGGCCAGGTACCATTTCTAAGAGCTTTTATACTTCTCACAACTATACCAGAGTTACACTCCCACTTTCTAGGTGAGAAAACCAAGGCAGAGAAAGAAAAGTAACCTGTCTAATGTCATACCATCAGGAAATGACTGAGCCAAAACTGAAACCCAAACAGTCTGGTTCCAGAGCTCACTTTTTTAGCTGCTATCCTATGCTGCCTCTCTAAATTTTGCAGACAAGCACAGCAACTTTCCCAGGTCCTGCAGCTCACAGGATACAGCTGGGACTAGAACCTATGTCTTAGACTTGCTAGTCCAGCATTGCTTCCATTAGTCCATGCTACCAAGTAACTAGCATCTCTATGTCATATGTGACCTCCTAAATGTATCTCTATTCTCTCTCCCCTACCAACCCCATTCTCACACTTCATCAAGCCTTTGCAATGGCAAATGAGAAGGAATAGGTCTCAACTCGCAGTAGGTTGCTAGAGAGCTATTACTCTCCTTTCATCATGCTTTGGGTGGTCTAGTCCTCTGTAAGTACAAACCCCTGCAAGATAAAAACAGTCAAGAATCCCACCAAAGCCCCAGCCCAGCCTCAGCCCCAGCCCCAGCCCAAGCCCAAGTCCCAGCCCCTGTAAGCCAGCCCCTCCAGGGAAGAGAGGGAGCAATCCCAACTCACTGATGAAAATCGCAAAATGATTGTCCCGCGATGGTTTCACAGTGGGGCTGTCCACCACGTGGAGGGTGTAGCGTGGCTCCCCCGTGTCCCCATCGCACAAGTCCAGAGACACACTCCCCAGCTTGGCCTTGCGGCGCAGCTGGCTGCACAGCCAGGCATACTGCTGCCGCTCCCGCACCGCCTCGGCCAGCCGCTCGGCACTCTCCAGCCGCACAGGCTTGCCCTGCTCCTGAGCACACAGCTCAAAGATCTGAAGGGCAGAGCCAGGGACTGGCCTGAACTTGGTCATGATGAAGGCAAAGACAGGCAAGGAGAACTGAGGCTCTGCTTCCAACACCTGGTCCTGGCTGTTGGCCACTTGGTGCACCCTCACCATCCACCCCTCCCGGGAGAAGTGGCCCACTGCTTTCTTCAGGATGTGAGCCTGAGCCAGGGAGATGCAGAGATAGCGACCGCCCACCTGCAGGACACGGCCAACCTCAGCCAGCATCCTGTCCACCTGTTGCAGGGTCTTCTCTTCCTCATCTGTCAGGACAGCATCCAGGGTGCCCTTGTCCAACACCACCTGGAACGAGGCATCGGGAAACTCCATCTGTGTCATGTCCATCTTCAAGAAGCTCATCTGGGGCCGTCGCGTGGCATTGCATTCCTTCATTTGCTTGATGACAACCTCACTGATGTCGATGTTCACTATATCCCGATAGCCCACATCATACAGTTGCTCACTCAGTTCTGAGTTGCCACATCCAATCACCAGCACCTGGAGAAAAAATTCGCAGACAAGAGGGAGGTAATCAAAGCAAAGGACTGTGCTTCAGGTACTTCAAGGAATCAAGTCTCACCTTGGCTGAGGCACATTTGCAGAAGGTGGAGATGCTACTACCAGGGAAACAGCAACATTGCAGAGCTGATTCTAGACTCTATCTTGAAACACCACATATATACTCGCTAGTGAAAACCACATTCAGCTACAATACAAGTTATATAAGAATGGGCTTTGTGTTGCAGAAACAAATTAATCATAATTGTTCTTTTCTCTAAAACATGCACTTGTTACTTGGGAATTAATAGGAAGTCAGAGAATCCAAATATAGAGTTATAGTTGAAATCCTAGGCCGGGAATAACCCTATTTCCTCAATCTACTCATGCCTTTGGCTCCATTAGACAATAAAGTACACTTTGTGAGGATTCAAATCTTACTTCCATCACAGATTCCATCTCACAATATTCAGCTATTTTCTGAAGCCAAACTTAAAATTCAGATTGTTGTCTCCCTCTCCAGGGAGCAATCTTCCATTCAAACTTAGAAATTCTGATATTGCCATCTCTGGAAAAGCATGGTACAAAGAGATGTGCATATGCTTTGGAGCCAGACAGGCCTGAGTTTAAATCCCCACATGACCACTTGGGCATGATCTTGGGCAAAAAAAAAAAAAGTGGCTCTCAAGGCCTCAGTTTCCTCATCTGTAAAATGCATCCAGGGCCACTCACCTGAGTTTATGATGAGAATTGAAAGACTGCACATGCATATACACGGCACACAATAAAGGTCTGGCACATAAAGCTTACCCACAAATGTTAGTTTTCTACCTTTCCTCCTTCCCAACCTCCAGTACAATCTCACCTATTACCAAACCCATTATTGTACTTATCACGTTTCACTTCTGGAACATGTGCAGGGTTTATGTCTTAATGCTCTTATAGCTTAAGGACTGGGCACAGTCCCTGAAACTCGGGGAGTACTGAACAACTATTTGAAAAACAAATTCATACACAAAGTCACACCTGCCGCAGGTTGCACAGGAATGCACAGTGACAGAAGATTGGAAGTCACTCTTCAAGTAGGGTCATTAATCCAAGAATGAGTTGGGGTGGGAGGTTTATTACCTGCAAACCTTTAAAAAAAATTTTTGAGACAGCGTCTCACTCTGTCACCCAGGTTGGAGTGCAGTGGAGTGATCATGGCTCACTGCAGCCTCAACCTCCTGGGCTCAAGCGATCCTCCCACCTAAGCCTCCCGAGTAGCTGGAACTACAGATGCGCGCCACCACGCCCAGCTATTTTTTTCATTTTTTGTAGAGACG
>NW_012106797.1:1938766-1942272 GCF_000951045.1 Mandrillus leucophaeus
CTTGGTCATGATGAAGGCAAAGACAGGCAAGGAGAACTGAGGCTCTGCTTCCAACACCTGGTCCTGGCTGTTGGCCACTTGGTGCACCCTCACCATCCACCCCTCCCGGGAGAAGTGGCCCACTGCTTTCTTCAGGATGTGAGCCTGAGCCAGGGAGATGCAGAGATAGCGACCGCCCACCTGCAGGACACGGCCAACCTCAGCCAGCATCCTGTCCACCTGTTGCAGGGTCTTCTCTTCCTCATCTGTCAGGACAGCATCCAGGGTGCCCTTGTCCAACACCACCTGGAACGAGGCATCGGGAAACTCCATCTGTGTCATGTCCATCTTCAAGAAGCTCATCTGGGGCCGTCGCGTGGCATTGCATTCCTTCATTTGCTTGATGACAACCTCACTGATGTCGATGTTCACTATATCCCGATAGCCCACATCATACAGTTGCTCACTCAGTTCTGAGTTGCCACACCCAATCACCAGCACCTGGAGAAAAAATTCGCAGACAAGAGGGAGGTAATCAAAGCAAAGGACTGTGCTTCAGGTACTTCAAGGAATCAAGTCTCACCTTGGCTGAGGCACATTTGCAGAAGGTGGAGATGCTACTACCAGGGAAACAGCAACATTGCAGAGCTGATTCTAGACTCTATCTTGAAACACCACATATATACTCGCTAGTGAAAACCACATTCAGCTACAATACAAGTTATATAAGAATGGGCTTTGTGTTGCAGAAACAAATTAATCATAATTGTTCTTTTCTCTAAAACATGCACTTGTTACTTGGGAATTAATAGGAAGTCAGAGAATCCAAATATAGAGTTATAGTTGAAATCCTAGGCCGGGAATAACCCTATTTCCTCAATCTACTCATGCCTTTGGCTCCATTAGACAATAAAGTACACTTTGTGAGGATTCAAATCTTACTTCCATCACAGATTCCATCTCACAATATTCAGCTATTTTCTGAAGCCAAACTTAAAATTCAGATTGTTGTCTCCCTCTCCAGGGAGCAATCTTCCATTCAAACTTAGAAATTCTGATATTGCCATCTCTGGAAAAGCATGGTACAAAGAGATGTGCATATGCTTTGGAGCCAGACAGGCCTGAGTTTAAATCCCCACATGACCACTTGGGCATGATCTTGGGCAAAAAAAAAAAAAGTGGCTCTCAAGGCCTCAGTTTCCTCATCTGTAAAATGCATCCAGGGCCACTCACCTGAGTTTATGATGAGAATTGAAAGACTGCACATGCATATACACGGCACACAATAAAGGTCTGGCACATAAAGCTTACCCACAAATGTTAGTTTTCTACCTTTCCTCCTTCCCAACCTCCAGTACAATCTCACCTATTACCAAACCCATTATTGTACTTATCACGTTTCACTTCTGGAACATGTGCAGGGTTTATGTCTTAATGCTCTTATAGCTTAAGGACTGGGCACAGTCCCTGAAACTCGGGGAGTACTGAACAACTATTTGAAAAACAAATTCATACACAAAGTCACACCTGCCGCAGGTTGCACAGGAATGCACAGTGACAGAAGATTGGAAGTCACTCTTCAAGTAGGGTCATTAATCCAAGAATGAGTTGGGGTGGGAGGTTTATTACCTGCAAACCTTTAAAAAAAATTTTTGAGACAGCGTCTCACTCTGTCACCCAGGTTGGAGTGCAGTGGAGTGATCATGGCTCACTGCAGCCTCAACCTCCTGGGCTCAAGCGATCCTCCCACCTAAGCCTCCCGAGTAGCTGGAACTACAGATGCGCGCCACCACGCCCAGCTATTTTTTTCATTTTTTGTAGAGACGAGGTCTCATTATGTTACCCCGGCTGGTCTCGAACTCCTGGGTTCAAGCGATCCTCCCACCTCGCTCTCCCAAAGTGTTGGGATTACAAGCGTGAGCCACCACGCCCAGGCTGAAAGAGTATTTTAGTTTGTCTTTTAGCAGGGACAATTCAGGAAATGCTGAAATATGCGTCCAGCTAGGGTCCTCCCGCCTGTCACTGTCCACCAAGTGCAAGACTCCTGTTACTAGTTCCCACCTTCCGGAGCACGTACGAAGGGCTGACAGGCCGCGCTCCTCACCTTTTCCCTGGGCTTGATGTATTTGTGTAGAACCCCGCACAGTTCCAGGTAGGTTCCATACCACTCGAAAGCTTTCTTTCCTCGCTGCTGGAAGAACTTCTCCCAGTAGTCAACGGAGCCAAACTCCTTGGAACTTTTAGGTAAGAGGTTCATGTTCCTACCGCCGGAGCTGCGTTTTCAAGACTCCCCTACTCCCTGTGAGATACCATCTGAGGAGCTTGCCCACCACACGCAGGCTCCGGGACACTGCAGTGGCAATTCTTTCCACGACAAAACAGCCACATTGATTTGTTCCCCCTGGATGACCCTTACACAACAAACGCACGGGCCACTGAATCTCACACACGCTCGCCCCCTCCTCCGCGCCTGCTGTCCTTGCCCCACGTGAAGAGTCCCTCACGCTTTTCCCGAGCTAGATTTCCGAGCCCAGCAACCATATCCGGGTGCGAGACCTCGTGATTCGTCGGCCGGCCCAGCCCATCCCAGCTAGTCGTTGGTCGCTGCTTTGCATTTCTATCACCTCATTGGCTGAGACGTGCTCGCCTTTCTCCCGAGGCTCGGTCGCAGGCACCTAAACGCTTTTTAGACGTGAGACCGGCCGACCATTCACGGGACGGGGCGGGACCGCGGGCCGCACTTGTGGCGGAAGAGGCCGGGCCTCTGTGAGAACTAGGTCACGTCCGGGTGCCGAGGGAGCGCTGCTGTGCTGGGGCTGGGCCTTCCCTCTAGGCGGGGCGGAGAGCCCGCTTCCTTCCCGGGCTCGGCGTCCGCTTTGTCTTGGAGCCGGCTTAATCCACTGACTGCGATCGTGCGCCACACAGGGGCGGAGCGCGGCAGACGGGAGCGTATTGATAACGGAAGATGAAAAGAAAAACCTATGCAGATCGGAGAGAAGTGAGGCAGGAAATGAGTAAAGCCAGTCTGTCGTAAAAACGCTGCACATTCTAACCTTGTCAGCTTCTGCGCACCACCAGTCCCCGCCTTATTTTGCCACCTCTGCACCAAAATACAGGATTCTGCTATCAAAAGTGTAATAACGTGAAAATTCAGGACGAAAAAGTAACAACTAGGCATTCAGAGGTGCCTCCCCTCCTTCTTCCTTCTCCACTCAAAGCACAACATGCAAAACTCTAGCCTTTCATTTTGATAATTGGCCTCCTTGTTATTCTGACGTTACCTATAACTGCTTATTTTATTGTTTGATAAACATACTGTACTTTCACATCCTCATGCTAATACCCTGAGGAAGCTTCTGTGAAGGGCACTTTTTTTTCAGACAGGGTCTCACTCTCGCCCAGACTACAGGGCGGTGATGCAGTCATGGCTCACTGCAGTCTCCACCTCCCAGGGGTCAGGGGATCCTCCCACCTCAGCCTCCGAAGTAGCTGGGAATACAGGTGCACACCACTACACGTGGCTAATT
>NW_012106797.1:1943456-1950381 GCF_000951045.1 Mandrillus leucophaeus
CAAAGCTTTATTCAATTCAATTCAACAAATATTTTAATTGTCTAATAGGAGCCAATCACTGTGGTAGAAGCTAAGGATGCAATGGTAAGCATGTTAATCACGTGGAGGACACATTAAACAATTACAAAAATAACCTGTAATGGGGGTTATTAGTGCTGTGAAGGAGAACCATACCAGTCCATAATAGTATATCTTTGTGACCTCTACTGATCTAGGGGGTGACCAGAGAAGGCTTCCCTGAGGAAGGGACAAAAATACTATATAATCTGACTGCTTAATATCAGCATGACATAGGTGAAAAAACAAAAAGCATGGTTCACCCTCTAGAGCCTTTACAAGAACTTTTGGCTGCTGCTTTTCCCTCTGTCTCTATTGTCTGTTCTGTTAAGGTCATGTTATTAGAAAAGACAAAGTTATTTCTATCACAGCCCAGGCTCCAGCCCCATATTTGATGCTCTAAAAGTATGATTACTGTTTGCAATGTTTTTCAGACCAAGAGGATAAGTAACTTACCTTTTTCCATCGGTGCCTGCCTCCCTTCTGTGAGCCTAAAAAAGTGATAACAACCAGAACATTTTAAGCTAAAACATACTAGAGATTTTCTAAAATTGTAAGATTAACACAGAAATATTTTAGATATATTGTAACATTAGACCCTAGCATTAACCTTTCAAAATACTTATTTGAAGTTTATTTCTCTCAAGGTTTAACTATGAAATATAATTGATAGGTATGTGTTATCATTATTATACTTAATATTTAAGCCAATAAGATGTTAAAATGCTTTGTGTTTTATTAGGATCCCCAGAGTGGTTACCAATATGATTTAAAATGCAAGCTAATTTTAGATAAAGCCATTCAGTATTGTGGAGTTTTTTCCTAAAAATATAAATCCAGACCTCTGGATATATAATTTACAGTCAAACTTACTTAATTGAAACATACTCATTATTGTGGTAATAATATTCAGTTGATTGTTACTACGATTAATTGTAAAATTTAAAAAGAGGAAATAAAAAGCATCTCTTGACAATTTGGGAGGCAGAGGATGAGAGAGGCAAAATAATGCTCCCCCAAAAATGTCTACCTCCTAATCCCCAGAACCGAAACTGTGAAGGTAACAGGTTACAAGGCAAAGAAGAATTAAGATTGTAGATGCCATTAAGGATGCTAATCAGCTGAAGTAGCAAAACTATCTAACTGAGCTCAATGTAATCACAAGAGTCCTTTTTCATTTTCTTTTTTTTTAAGATGGAGTCTTACTCTGTTGCCCAGTCTGGAGTGCAGTGGCACAATCTTGGCTCACTGCAACCTCCGCCTCCCAGGTTCAAGCAATTCTCCTGCCTCAGCCTCCTGAGTAGCTGGGGATTACAGGCGTCCACACGCCCAGCTAATTTTTGTATTTTTAGAAGAGACGAGGTCTCACCATGTTGGCCAGGCTGGGCAACAAGGTCCTTTAAAGTGGAAGAAGGAGAGACAGAAGGGCTTGGCCCAATGTTTCTGGCTTTGAAGGAAGGCAGCCATGAACCAAGGAAAGGGGGTGGCCTCTAGAACCTGGAAAAGGAAAAGAAATGGTTTCTCCTGTAGAGCCTCCAGAAGAAATACGGCCCTGTTGACACCTTGATTTTAATTTATTGAGACTTGTCAGACTTCTGACTGATCCAACTGTAAGATAATAAATTTGTATTGCGTATGGCACTAGTTTTTGGTAATTTGTTACAGTAGTGATAGGAAACTAATACAGAACATAAACAGGAAAGAGAAAGAGAGACAGAGAATGTGCGGTTGGGGCAGAAGGTCACAGTGGGAAGAAAGCAGCAGAAGATACAACTAGAGGCTGAGGTAAAGGGCAGGTTTTGAGGAGTCTTCTATTCCACATCTTTAGCTTCAGCCTGTTGGGCCACAGGAAATAACAGAGAACCAGGGTCATGACAGAAAGACCTGATCTGAGAGATGTTCGCAGGAAAGACTGAGGCGCTTGATGACTGATTGAATAGGGGGAATAAAAGACTGAGGGACTCATAAGTGACTCCTACATTGGCCTCTGGATGACTGAAGAAATAGACTGTAGAAAGAAACGGGGAAGGAGAAAGGGGTATTATTTGTAGAACTGTTACTTGAAAAGAATTTAGAGGTTATCACTCCAGTAAAAACCAGAGCCAGAGCTAAAAGCCAGTCTCCCCACCCTGCTGTGCCTAGCCCAGGGCTCATACCCTTCTCACTTCCTGCCAGTGGTATCCAGTTGGAGTTGGTAGATCCAAGGCATGAAAATGTTTCATGAGTGGGATATAAAATTGAGTAAAGGGAATGTCTCTTTGGTGTACAGGGAGTGGCTCATACAATGCTGGAAACTATTTCAAATTGGAAATCATCTTAGCCAATGGGTTTGTTTTCCACATTTGAAAAGTTTAAAAATGAATGTTCTCCTGTGTCTTGGGATAATAGAAGGCAGACATAATAACATCCTAGGGTAATATTATACCATTTTATTAGCTGAGTGTCAACACTTTTCTTGATGGTATTTTTGACCTGAAAAGTGACTATCAAGCTGATACTGGATTCCTAAGATTGGGTTGATGATAATAGCTACTTATTTATTTATTTGTTTAAGACAGGGTCTCACTCTATCACCCAGGCTGGAGTATAGTGGTGCAATCACAGCTTACTGCAGCCTCGACTTCCTGGGCTCAAGCGAGCCTTCCACCTCAGTCTCCCAAGTAGCTGGGACTACAGGTACGAGCCTCCATGCCTGGCTAGTTTAAATATATATATATTTTTGTAGAGACAGGGTTTCCCTATGTTACCCAGGCTGTTCTCAAACTCCTGGCTTCAAGGGATCCTCCCACCTGTCTCTCAAAGTGCTAGGATTACAGGTGTAAGCCGCCATGCCCAGTGCACAATAGTATTTTTTAGTTTGTATAGCATTTGTGATTGGCCAAGAATTTTTCTCATACATTACTTTGAGTCCATGGGAAGGAGGTTCAGAGCTACAGAGTTAATTTTCACATTGGCAGAGAATCCCTTTGGGAGAATGTGCCAGCCTTGTACAAGATTAACAAATTAGTTTCAACATAGATGATTACACACTGCTTTCTAAAATATATATGTAAATATATATATATACCTATACGTATGTAATTAAGGCAAAATTCCAATTGATTAAAAATAAGTGAAAAAAAGT
Organism: Mandrillus leucophaeus; assembly: GCF_000951045.1. Classification (NCBI taxonomy): domain Eukaryota; kingdom Metazoa; phylum Chordata; class Mammalia; order Primates; family Cercopithecidae; genus Mandrillus; species Mandrillus leucophaeus. The sequence continues at coordinate 1,946,638 of NW_012106797.1, forward strand.
TATACATGACTGAGCGAATTCAGCCATGACTGCCTCTGGGTATTATATTTGATTTCCATGATTTTCTTTGTGCAGTAGTTTCCTACTCTGTCACTAAGGACATCTGTTGATGGATTGGTTTCCTCATATGCATGGACTGCAAGGCATTAATATAGGGCATATTATACATGGCAAGTTGTTTGCCTTTGGGGCCAGTAGGCAATAACATTTTGAAAGCTGAAAGTCTGGGGAGATGAAGGAATGATGCCAAGGTTAACAGGCTGTGCCTGAATACACTTGACCACTATATGAGGGGGCTCACAAGGCCTCCTTTTGACTGTCTTTTGTTTTCTACAGCCTGGATACTGGGAAAAACCACAAGGGTAAGCTATTAGACTGTTTTCTTCCCAATTTTATTCCAAACTTCAGTTTCTTTGCAGGAAAAGAAAAACTTGAAAAACATTTTTGTTTTTCTCCTACACTCTAGCACTTGGGTGCCTAACCCATGACCATTTGACGTATCCCATTTTTATAGATGATCTCTGTCCTCAGCCCATAACAATATTTTTCCACCACTAAGGGAACGGATTTTAAAACAGCATTTAAGAAATAAAATTCACTTGAGTACTCCACCCAGAGTATTTTTTAACGTTCAGATCCAGAGTCCTCAAATAAACTAGAAGAAAAAAATTCCCTTTAGTCCAACAAAAAAAATTATAGTATGTAATACTTCTCTAAAACTAAAACTGTTTTCTTGCCATGGGGCTGCAAGAATGACCTTTTCCTAAGAAGAATCACACATTATGGTGCCAAAACATCTTACTGTTCTTAATTCATCTCATCTTTAAATAGTACATCTTCATCCTCATTGCTGACATAGAAAAAATTTTCCAAATATGTCAAAATTTCATCCAAGCAGCAGTTCTGATGTTTTTCATTTTTTTAATTTTTAAAACATTTTAAACAGTTCATCATGTAAGCTCTGATGTTTGAAGACTCAAAAGAGAAATGTCCTCAGAGAATATGGTATATTTCTGAAGAGAGCTGACAGAAGAGGGAACCCTTAGCTAGAAACTATATAGCACAGAATTTAAGCTTGGGATTTGGAATCAGAATGATCTCGACAGGAGCCACCATGCTGGGCTGATTTTAAAACAGGATATTTTTGAACTGAGATACGCTTCACATAAAATTTACCATTTAAAAGTGTACACTGGGCAAGCATGGTGACTCACACCTGTAATCCCAGAACTTTGGGAATCTGAAGCAGGAGGATCACTTGAAGCCAGGAGTTCAAGACCAGCCTGGGCAACATAGGGTGACCCTGTCTCTACAAAACAATTTAAAAACTAGCAGCGCACAATGGTGTATGCATATGATCCCAGCTACTTGGGAAGTTGAGGTGGGAGAATCACTAGAGCCTGGGGCTGGCAGGGTTAGGGGTGGGAGTGGTTCAAAACTACAGTGAGCTGTGATTGTACTACTACACTCCAGCCTGGGTGACAGAGTGAGACCCTGTCTCAAAACATAAAAAATTAAAAGGTATACACTTCCGTATTTTTTAGTACATTCACAATGCTGTGCAATCATTACCACTGTCTAATTCCAGAAAATTTCCATCATCCCTACCTCTTAGCAATTAGTCCTATTTTCCCCTCCTTCCCCTCGAAACCACTTACCTATTTTCTGTCTTTAATAGATGTGCCTATTCTGGATGTTTGACATAAATAGAATTATATATTATGTGGTCTTTTGTGTCTGACTTCTTCCACTTAGTATACTGTTTTCAAGGTTCATCTTTGTCATAGCATATAACAGTATATATATATTCCATTTTATGACTGATAATATTCCATTGTGTAGATAAATGTGGTATATCTATTTATCCATGGAGAGAGTTTGGGTTGTTTCCACTATTTGGCTATTATGAAAAATCTTGCTATGAACATTAGTGTACAAGAATTTGTGTGAAAAATGTGTTTTTAGTTATTTAGAATATAAAGGAGTAGAACTGCCGGATCACGTGGTAATTTTATGTTTAACTTTTTGAGGAACACAATGATCATTTAAAAGTATAAATCTGTCCATGTCAGTCTCCAGTGGCTTCCCAATGCATTGAGAAAGAAATCTAGAATCTTAGCATACCCTTTCATGATCCAACCTTATCTTCTATCATTCTCTTTGTTCACCAAGCTCCAGACACACTCACCTGCCCCTTCCTTCTCAAAAATGCCAATTCCCTTGGTGTTGGGGAAACTGGATATCTATATGCAAAAGAATGAAGTTGGACCCTTACCCAACACCATATACAAAAACTAAAAATGGATAAGACTGTAAAACTTCTAGAGGAAAACTTAGGGGGAAAGCTTCAAAACATTAGATTTGGTAGTAACTTTTTGGTTATGACACCAAAAGCATAGGTAACAAAAGCAAAAATAGACAAATGGGACTACATTAAACTTAAAATCTCCTGTGCATCAAAGGAAACAATCAGAGAGTGAAAAGGCAACCTATGTGATGGAAGAAAATACTTACAAATCATATATCTGATAAGTTGTTAATATCTAGACTACAAAAACACAAGCAACAACAACAACAGCAGCAAATTTTTAAAAAGGGCAAAGGACTTGAAATTTCTCCAAAGAAGATATACAAATGGCCAACAGCATGTGAGAAGGTGTTCAACATCACTAATCATTAAAGAAATGCAAATTTTAAAAAAACAGATAGCATCTCACTCCCATTAGTATGGCAAAACAAGCAAACAAACAAAAAAGAAAACAGAAAACAAGTATTGAGGATGTGGAAAAACTGGAACCCTGTGAACTATTGGTAGGAATATAAAACAGTGCAGTCACTGTGGAAAACAGTATGGAAGTTCCTCAAAATGTAAAAGGAGAATTACCACATGATCTGGCAAACCCACCACTGGGTATATATTCAAAATAATTTAAAGCAGACTCTTGAATAGATATTCGCATACCCATGTTCACTGCAGCACTATGCACAATAGCCAAGAGTTGGAAGCAACCCAAATGTCCATGGATGGATGAATGGATAAACAACGTGGTATATACGTGCTGTGGAATATTATTCTGCTTGAAAAAGAGAGAAATCCTGTCACATGATACAATATGGATAAACCTTGAGAACATTATGCTAGGTGACATAAACCAGTCACAGAAAAGATAAATACTGAATGATTCCACTTATATGAGGTATCTAAAGTAGTCAAATGATAGAAGCAGAAAGTAGAATTGTAGTTGCCAAGGGCTCGGGGACCAGGAATGAGGAGTTGTTTTTCAATAGGTATAGATTTCAGTATTGTAAGATGAGGAAGTTCTAGACATCTATTGCACAACAATGTGAATGTAGTTAACACCACTGAACTGTACACTTAGAAATGGTTAAGATGGTAAATTGGGTTTTGTTTTGTTTGAGATGAAGTCTCAATCTGTTGCCCAGGCTGGAGTGCAGTGGTGCAATCTTGGCTCACCGAAACCTCCACCTCCTGGGTTCAAGAGATTCTTGTGCTTCAGCCTCCCAAGTAGCTGGGATTACAGCGGTGTGCCACCACACCCAGCTAACTTTTTGTATTGTTTTGCTAGAGATGGGGTTTCACCGTGTTGGCCAGTGTGGTCTCAAACTCCTGGCCTCAAGTGATCATCTTTCCTCTGCCTCCCAAAGTGCTGGGATTACAGGTGTGTACCACTGTGCCTGGCTTAAGATGGTAAATTGTTTGTGATGTTTTTTACCACACTTTTA
>NW_012106797.1:1950676-1969680 GCF_000951045.1 Mandrillus leucophaeus
ATTACAGGCGTGAGCCATCGTGACTGGCCTATGTCTGAATTTTAAACCACACACCTACCTTAGTAATGGATACACAACAGATAACTAATATATTTTTCTTTCTGAATGAACAAATGAGTCTATGTAAACTGGGAAGAATAACTTCTACCTCATGGAGTTAATGTGACAGTCAGGTGCAGTTACATGTATAGCTCAGGGCCTGCCTCCTGGTAAAAACTCAACCATTTTTTTCATGGAAGGATATGTTGATTGTACCAGATGATTTTTGATTGTCAGTCCAACTCCAAGCTTCTCAATGGTACAAGGGTACTGGGCAAGGCAGGGCTATACGCAGACTAGCAAGCAGAACACCTGCATTCTGGTCAGGAAGTGCAACCCTGCCAACAAGTGAGATCTTTCATGCCTGGGCCCTACAGGTGAGGAAGTCATTGTTCTTTGCTCAGAACCTCCCAGTATTCTCAAAGTTGTCCACACCTTGTGGAAAAGGATGAAATATTTAAAGTAGGAGTTCCAAACCTAGGGAGGCTTGAGGAACCATGGAGAGAATTCAGAAGGTCTGTGAACTTGGATGGGGAACAAATGACATCTTTATTTCCATTGACCTCTAAAAGAAAGTCAGCATTTCTTTTATTATAAATGTTGTCCTCCTCAAAAAATCAAAACCCTCAGTAGTACTAGCTGTACCTGTGATTTTGTTACCAAATCACTAAGATTGTCCTACATTACAATCATAACTGTCTTGAAATCGTTTATGCTCATTATTAATTCAAAATTATGACAAAAGTTAGGCCTGCCATTAGATTTTGTTATTTAATAAGTTAAAAAGCATAGATATTAATATTTCACAAATTTTACCTTTAAAATGTGTGATAACATTATTTCAATATCACAGGGTTACTCTGTAATTCTGTGTATTTTATTTTGATATATCTGGAAACATTCTAAGTGGTCCATTAACTTCACCAGATTGCCAAAAGGGTTCTTGGTACATTTATGTGTTAATTATGCACAGAGCTTGTTATGAGAAAAACTTGGGACTATAAGTCCCGCCACCCTGCTCCCCATTCAAATTAGGAGGGTGCTGAAAGAACAAAGAATGACTCAGACGTCCAGCTCGACAAGTAGATGAGTTTATTAAGACTTACATGCAGGGCACTCCTGGACGGCCGCAGGAGAGCTCTAGAGGTTTGCAACTACCACCTGTCTTTAAGCTCCTTCTAAGCTAATTTTCTGGCTCTTTGCCTACTACATTTGAGCAATGAAACTTTTTCTTGGTAGGTTCTCAGGGACACCTGCTTCTTGGCTGGGCACCATAGCTGTAGCTCACCACCCAGGCTTCAGGGTTCAGACAGTAGACATACACCTTTAAATAACCTGAGGACCTGGCTGGGCATGGTGTAATCCTAACACTTTGGGAGGCTGAGGCAGGCAGATCACTTGAGATCAGGAGTTTGAGACCAGCCAGGCCAACATAGTGAAACCCCATCTCTACTTAAAATACAAAAATTAGCTGGGTGTGATAATTCATGTCTATAGTCCCAGCTACTTGAGAGACTGAGGCAACAGAATCACTTGAACCTGGAAGGCAGAGGTTGCAGTGAGCCAAGATCATGCCACTGCACTCCAGCCTGGGCAACAGAACAAGACTCCATCTCAAAACAACAACAACAAAATATCTGAGGACCCATCACATTACACAATTCCTCTCACACAACAGAGGTTCCATGAATGATTATTCATGATCATAAGACATTATATTCTCATACTTTGGGTTCTATTTTGACTCTGTAATCATGTAAAGAATAAATTAGAAAGGCCAGTTTGGTTCTTAGGGATAATTTGACTATGTTTTTTTTTTTTTTTTTTTTTAATTTTGTTAGCAAAAGACTTATTGTTTCACTTCAATTTTTCATCATGTGAAGAAAATCTGAAATGTATCTATTTAAGGTATTTTGCTGACACCATTCCATTCCTTCTAAACAACTGCTTATATACCACTTATGACTATAGCACCTCAGGCAAGGAACTCTAATGGAGCCCTTGTGATTTGTGATGTCATTTTAATTCAGTGAAGTATAACTATGACTCCGAGACCAACTTTTCATGGATTTTGTTTTAATGTTTCAAATGAATGTCAGCAGAGGACGTAGAATCTCCTTGCTTATAAAAGAGTAAAAATTGAAAACATAAAAACATTCTTAACTCTAATAAAGGAAAACTGCAATGCCAAATACTCAAACTAATGCTGAATTATTTTATACTCAATATTTTATATTCAGTATTTAATACTGAAGAAATATCCAAACTTATTAGGCATGCTAAAAGAGTCGTACGATCAAAAGTCAAGAAAAAATAGACAACAGAAAGTAACCCATAGGTAATCCGTGTATTAGATTAGCAAACAAGGACTGACTGAAATGTTCAAGAAAATAGACAAAAAGATATAGAAATTCACCAGAGAATTATAATCTATTTTTCAATGTAAATTATGGAACCAAAAAATTTACAATAACTAAAATTAAGAGAAGCCAGGAAAATCAAGGGCATATGGCAACAGCAACCACAGAGCAGATGGGGAAATGTTGCTATGCACATGGATGCTGACGCTGACTCAGCTGCACCTCTGGAGCCCTGTGTCAGGCCGGAACCCTGAAATCTAATGCAGACTCAAAAAACTCGTGCACCCATTTTAAAAAATAAAACTTCAAAAATGTAAACTCTGACATTTATATTCAAGAGTATCCTCCTAGTACTACATTGCAGTTAATAGGTACCAAAACATAAAGTTCTCTGTCAGGAGCAATTCTTCAAGAAGCACATGCCTGTAGTCCCAGCTGCTCAGGAGGCTGAGATGGGAGGATGCCTTGAGCCCAGGGGTCCAAGGCTACAGTGAGCCATGATCACGCCACTTCCTCCAACCTAGGTGATGGAGTAAGATCCAGTCTCCCCGTGCCCCCCACCCAAAATTGTCAAAATGATTCTAAACTCAAGTACATTTTTAAAATTTTCTATCATGACATTTAAAAAATAGTTGGACAACTAGCTGTTGCTCTATTTATAAAGGATTAGGGAAAAAATGATGGCACAGCAATTGCCAAAAAGCTTTCTTTAAAATTACTGCATAAGGGTGGCTGATACAGTTTGGCTCTGTGTCCCTTCCAAATCCCATGTTGAAATGTAATTCCCAGTGCTGGGGGAGGGACCTCGTGGGAGGCAACTGGATCTTAAGAGCAGATTTTCCCCTTGGTGTTCTCATGGCAGTGGGTTCTCACAGGATCCAATGGTTTAAAAGTGTGTGGCACTCCCCACTTCATTCTTTTCCTCCTGAAGACGTGCTTGCTTTCCCTTTGCCCTTCTGCCATGATTGTAAATTTCCTGAGACCTTCCAGCCATGCTTTCTGTACAGCCTGTGGAACCATGAGCCAATTAAACCTCTTTTCTTTATAAATTACTCAGTCTCAGGTAGTTCTTTATAGCAATGTGAGAACAGACTAACACAGTGGCTATCCCTGGGGCTGCGGCCAGATTTTCTACAGTTGATTCCATATTTCAGACTTGGACCTGCCTAACATTAAAGCATACATTATAACCAACATCATGAATTCAGAGTCACAGAAAAGATGCTAGGGAGTTTTTTGGTTAAATAATTCCCTTTAAAAGCGGGGAGGGGTTGGTCTTACACAAAATAACAACAAACCCAGAGCCAGAAGGAAAACTGCTTTATTATTATTATTATTATTATTATTTCTTTTTTCTTTCTTTTCACATGTTTGCGGCAGGAAAACAAGGCGGCTCAGCTCATGGCAGTCCTGATGATGATCCCTGAGGGCTGATCTTGGCCTCCAGCCTTGGCTGAAGAGAAAAGGGGTGGCTTATTATTAATGATCAAAAACAGACACGTGATCTACCTCAGCATAGGGAAACTTGGATAGGTGACTTGGCAAACCATGGATGACATTTAGAAAGCTATTGTCTGGTTAACTTTTAAAAATAATCATTTTGCTTATTTATACTTTATGAGTAAAATACAAAGAGAAACTGGCTCCTGGAAATCAATCATGAAATTAAAATGCAACTTCAAGTGTACTGATGAGATAGAATAATTGCATGAAACTCCAAGAGATACTTAAAGACAATGATATTGACTGGTAAGGTTGAAAGTAATCAAACATCCTCTCCTTTCATTTCATTTCTCCATTTTATTTTTGTCACAAATTTTCATTGCTCATATTCTTATTTCCCCTTCTATTGTCTTAAAATCAATATCAACAGGCCAAACTCTTGCTAACCAATCTACAATAATAAACAGCCCAGAAAAGAGAAGCAAATCTATAAAAATGAGGAAATTAAATATTCTCTTTTCTATAAGGCAACCAAAAGAGTATACAAATATTATTTTACTAAGAGCTTATGATGTTCTTGGAAGACAAAAAGGAGGCAGAGATTATTTCCCCTGTTTTGCTGCCTAGGAAATGAAGCCAGTATTGAAAAGGTGACTTGGTAAAGGTCATTAAGCAAGCAAAGCGCTTCTGAGATTCCCATGCCCTGGGAAAGCTGAAGCAAAGCGCTTCTGAGATTCCCATGCCCTGGGAAAGCTGAAACACTCTCTTGCTTTCACTTTCCTTGTTTTCTTTTTTTCTCTTGTCTTTTCCTCTCATTCAAAAGAAAACTTTAAAAAATTAGAATCAATTCAACAATATTTAGTGTGTGTTTGTTCTACACAAAGTATCATGCAGGACAAAGTATCATGCAGGACAGTCCTTGATTTAAAGGAGTAGTTAAAAATCACTATTCTAGCCTGAATCCTCACAGCTGCTCAGCCACTCACTTGTTTACCATTTGCCATGCATATTTATCTGCTAAGATAACTGTTCCAAAACTCCTTTTTCTTAAAGCTCCCAACTTCAACACTGCTCCCTTGACTCTTGACTTTGCTGGCCTTTCTTTTTTTTTTTTTTTTTTTTTAGATGAAGTCTTGCTCCGTCTCTCAGGCTGGAGTGCAACGGTGCAATCTCAGCTTACTGCAACCTCTGCCTGCCGGGTTCAAGCGATTCTCCTGCCTCAGCCTCCCAAGTAGCTTACAGGCACCTGCCACCATGTAGGATTATAGGCGCCTGCCACCATGCCCAGCTAATTTTGTATTTTTAGTAGAGCTGGGGTTTTGCCATGTTGGCCAGGCTGATCTGGAACTCCTGACTTCAGTTGATACACACTCCTCAGCCTCCCAAAGTGCTAGGATTACAGACGTGAGCTACCATGCCCGGCCACGTTTATCATTTCTTTCTGGTGAGAACATTCAAAATCCTCTCTTCTAGCTTTTTTGAAATATACAATATTGTTAACCATTGTCACCCTACTGTGACTAGAACACCAGAACTACTTCTAACAGTCGCTTTGTACTTTTTGACCAATTGCTTCCTATGCCCCCATTCCCTTTCCCCTCCACAGCCTCTGGTAACAACTATTCTATTCTCTACTTCTGTGAGATAAACTTTTTTAGATTCCATACATGATTGAAATCATGTTTGTCTTTCTGTGTCTTGCTTATTCCACTTAGCATAGTGTCCTCCAGGTTCATCCATGTTGCCACCATTCCACTACTGGGTATCTATCCAAATGAAATGAAATCAGTATGTGGAAGAGACATCTGTGCTCCCATGTTTATTGCAGCATTATTCACAACAGCGTATAGAAGTAGCCTAAGTGTCCATTGACAGATGAATGGATAAAGAAAATGTGGTGCTTATATACAAAGAAATACTACTCGGCCTGTGAGGAGAAGAGCTCCAGTTCCTTCAGAACCCTCCTGAGGGGGCACCATGGCAGCTTCAGGAGGACCTGGGGCACCATCCCGGGGAAGAAACAGCTTCTGTCTGTGGGCACAGCTGCTGAGGAGGAAACTTTGGTGTGGATTCTCTGGGGCATTTTTCCTACCTCATCCATACATGTTGCTGTAATGACATGATTTCATGAATTTTTAAGGCTGAAGAGCATTCCATTGTGTATATATATTGCATTTTCTTTATCCCTTCCTCTCTTCATGGACAGAATTTTGCCTCAAGAATATGAGAATGTTGTGGAGTCCTGATAAGTAAGCGACAATAAAGAAGGGGCCTCAGGTGGGGAAGGGCCCCAGGTGGAGAACAATGAACAACTGTTCTGAGAGATGACCTCTGCATGCAGCCCCCTCTAGCACAACCCTATAAAACTTCCCTCCAGCCCCTGGCTTTTTGCAGGCAGCCCCTTCTCTGCTGTGCTGCCTGTTGCAATCTTGCAATGTATTTTCATATTTTCTCTAATAAATCTGCCTTTCTTTACCTACAACTATCTTGGTAAATTCCTTTACCACCTGCAACACCAGCCCGGCCCCAGATAGTCACATCTGTGATGTTTTGGTGGCCCGTACAGGGACTGTTCGGGGACCTCTTCCCCTACTCTCTCCCTTTCCTGTCCTCCAACTCCAACCTCTTGGTGACAGCATCCAAGCACAGAGACAGCTGAAGGTCCCCAGCCGGGGCTACTCCTCAGCAGACCAGAAGGTCCCTGTGAAAAGATGTCTGACCACCACTGCCTGATTAGGTGAGAGTTCAGAGTTTGCTTTCCTTTCCTGTCTTCCAGCAGACGAACTCTAGCATCCCTCTGGCAATTGATCACAACTGGCCAGGCCCACACCTTGGTGTAGCCTGAAGGCCAGAGGGTGAACAACTTTGACTGCCTTGCCCAGAAGGGAGGAAGACCCTCTCCTATCCTTTCTGGTTAAAAGTCCCCAATCCCTTTGTGTGGCACAATTGGCACACAGGTTTTGGGGAACTCAGGCGCCCTCTTTCTCACTCTAAATTCTCCCATGAAGACAGCCAGACATCCTGCTCTGGATGCTCCCAAATCGGGTGATCTCAAGCGGCCTCAGAGCAGTGAGTGTCCCCATTCCTGTCCCTTCTCCAGGGCTGGCAGCACTCTGTCTCTCTCTTTACCCTTTTTCCTCATACCTGGGCTGATCACCCAACTTAAGGCGCCAGCACTGAAAGGTCCATTCTAATGGGGGTGGAACGCCCCTTTAGAAAGTGCACTTGTATCCCTTTGTGATGTGAGCAGAACCCTTTTCCTCAGCAGGATGCCCCTAAAGAAAGTGTGGTTCATGTTCTCAGCAGACGTTACCCCCCAGCAGCTCATCATTTTCTAGTCCCAACATGGGACAAACCCCATCTATTTCTTCAGACTCACCTCTGGGCTACATCCTAAAACATTAAGACAAATTTAACGCTCAGATTCTCAAAAAGAAACATCTAATTTTTTTTTTTTCAGTTTCATCTTTTTAATAAGCTCTGTGAAGGACATCCTAAGCAGTATATAAGACAAACAACATTTTTTTCTTCTGGTATTAAAAAAAAAGACATTTGCAAACATTTTAAAGCAACTCTTCTATATAGTCAGTTTGGTGATCTGAATTAAAGAAAATCCCTAGATAATCATGTTCTTGATGCAGATTTCTTATAGGTAGATTTGGAAATTGCTTCCTAACCACAATAAATACTGTGTACAGGTTTTTAAAATGTCCCTGGATACACATTAATTTTCAAAAACCAGTCTGGTCAAATGCCAGGACCAGTTATTGCTAGATCCAATAATCCAGAGAGCTCAAACTAAAAAACTGGTAAAAAGAAAAATACTCAGACCCTGCAAATGTTTTATAATTTGGCTTCAAATGGGAGGAAAAAATTTAAACAAAGATGGAGCTGTCTAAAAGGTCTTTAACTAGCTACCTTGGGAGCTCAATTTAAAAACAAGAGGTTGATATACTATAAAATAAAATGTTTCCATGCAGCTCCAAAAACCTTTATAAATACAGCCTTTTGGAAAGATGATCCTGGATCAGAAGAGCTATTCCTTGTGTATATTATGTGCACATGTATCATTTCAGTAGTCATAACTGCCTCTGTAATTCCTTCTGAGTAGCGTTCATAACCACCCTGGTTTCTGACATTATAGTGTCTGGACTGTCCATATCCATATCTATATCCTCCAGGTCAACTGTCACACCTTCCACTCCCATAGTCCTGGTTCCCACCACTTCTAGAGTAGCTGCGACCATGCCCACGGGTCCCAAAAGCACCTCCTCTGGTTCCCCAGCAGACTTGCCTGCATGATCCACGCGGATCTGGTGACCATACAGGGACTCTCCGTTCATGGCTCTCATGGCATCTGAGGCATGCTCTGGGTTGGTGATGGTGACGAAACCAAAACCCTGGACCGCTGAGTTTCCTTGACAACCACCACAGAGATAGGCCCGAAGGTGCTGAAGTGGCCTTCCAGCACCTGCTCATCAGTGTTAAAGTTGAACCCTTCTTCAGTGGACATGGCAGCGAGTTCAAGTCTTGGAAATTAAAACTTAAAAAAATCGAACAGACAGTGAGCTCAGAGGTGCAGAGAAAACAGGGCACATCTAATTTTCTTGTGTAATACATTAATAGCATGGCCCCTATGCAGGAAATTCTCAAATTAGCCTCCTCAGTCTTTTATAACTGAGAGCAGAATAAAAAGGACAGAGCTAAGGGGAAAGAAAAACACAGAAAACACAAGGACAAAAGGCAGGCTCAACTGCTGGCTGCTTTATGAGCCCCCAGCCCTGTCTAGGTTGCCCTCAGAATATCCTCCAGGTAACTGCCATCAGTGCAGAAGGCCAGGCCACTGAAAGGCAAACTGTCCCAATGGGACAAATGGGGAAAAGCCTTACACAGTTTGCCCCCTCAGCCACAAGCTTGGCCATGGAAATGACACTGCTCGAAGGGCCCCCAGGACAGAATCCCATCCGACACCCCCGATGGCCCTCTGCTGGGGTGGGGGTCTCCGCTCCAGCTGGCTTCCAAATCAAACATCATTACCAACAAAACAAAGCCAAGGGCAACTCCGCAGGCAGCAAATAAAATTATAAATTTCCCTTTTGAGTTCAAAAGCTGTCTGTCATGGAGGCGCCTCCTCTACCCCTTTCTGGAAATAACCTTTTGCTTACATGGTAAAAACCTAGAAAATTACTATCTGGATGTTAACAGCCTTTTAGATTGGGTCACTACTGGAACTGGGTAGACGGATAAAAGAAAAAGGTTAAATTGAAAGAAGGATGCAAAATAACAACATGGCTAGTCTTAGAAAATTATCTTGAGCAGTTAAAATCCTTTGCAAGCTTGAAAACGCTTTAAACTCCTTCTGGAAAAAACGGCAGTCACCTTGTGCTGTAGATCAGTGGCTAAAGCTTTGCCCTATCACAATGTGTTCAAGTCTTGTCTTTCAAAGTGAGTCCTTTGTGGTTTAATACTTGTGGTATTTCTGCCCTTTATTGATTCTTTTCCCCTCCATGAACAGCTTCTGATTTCCTGTCTTGAAATTTTCTTTTCTCTGAATTACCTTTGGGGCAATTCTAGATCTTGTAAATCACTGACCATCTCTTTGGAGACAGCTCATGTGTCTGTGTTGAAGTCTTCTTCTTGGTTAAGGCTTACTAATATCATGTTATAAATTACCTTTAGTAAAATATTCAAAAGCTAGAAATACTAGCCATTTGTCCTGACTGAAATCTGGCAATAAAAGATTTTTAAAAGATTGTTCTTTTAAAAGCTCTGTGGTTAGAAATCAACTTAAAGCTTATATTTGGTCTGCATGTATACAGATATTGGTTTCAGAGAGAAAGCCCCTGCTTTCTCTCTAAAAACTTCTCAGTTGATGGAGTTTTGTCTTAATTCTCCATTTCTGTCTGTGTATTTATATGTGATTATATAAAAGAGTTCTAATTGGCTTAAAGAAAAATAAGCACTTAAACATATTGTCAGAAAAATAAAACTTTAATGCCTTTTAGGTCACGTGACATAATCTTTTAAAAAGACAGTTTAACTTTGGGAGGCCGAGACGGGTGGATCACGAGGTCAGGAGATCGAGACCATCCTGGCTAACACGGTAAAACCCCATTTCTACTTAAAAAAATACAAAAAACTAGCTGGGCGAGGTGGTGGGCACCTGTAGTCCCAGCTACTCGGGAGGCTGAGGCAGGAGAATGGCGTAAACCCGGGAGGCAGAGCTTGCAGTCAGCTGAGATCCGGCCACTGCACTCCAGCCTGGGCGACAGAGTGAGACTCCGTCTCAAAAAAAAAAAAAAAAAGACAGTTTAAAAATTACTGGTAAAGTAAACTATGTCATCAAAGTTCACACATTTAAACTAAATCAGGCAGTCAGATACTGTTTACTAGATGCTTTAAGGCCATAAACTGCTTCTGTGACTTTTAATAATTGACTTGTTTGTTTTATAGCCATTAGATTCCAGATAAGGCCTGGGGACATATGAAGTTAGCCTGGTCCCCTGGTTAGTCTGGGAAGAGTCTGACATAATCTACAGCTTGTCCTGAGCTCTGCAATCTTATACATGGTTAAAATTACTCATCAGGGCAGAGCATGGTGGCTCATGCTTGTAATCCCAGCACTTTGGGAGGCTGAGGCGGGTGGATCATGAGGTCAGGAGCTCGAGACCAGCCTGGCCAACACAGTGAAACTCTGTCTCTACGAAAAATACAAAAATTAGCTGAGCATGGCGGCGGGCACCTGTAATCCCAGCTACTTGTTGGTTGGGGGTGGGGGGTGCCGAGGCAGGAGAACTGCTTGAACCCAGGGGAGGCGGAGGTTGCAGTGAGCCAAGATCGCGCCATTGCACTCCACCATGGACGACAGAGCTAGACTCCATCTCAAAAAAAAAAAAAAATACTCATGAGATTTTTCACCAAAAATAACAGTTGCTGAGAGTTAACATTGTAACAGGTACTTGAGACTGCTGGAGAAACAGTTTACATGCAAAGTATAGAAGGAAAGTAGAATATGTTTTTGGTGGGAGGTTATAAGAAGGCATGAAAATATGGCTTTCGTTAAAGGGAATGTACTTTTGTCTTGCTCAGAGGGTTTTAAGGATTGGCCTAACCTACAGGAGTAATGCAATAAAACTGAAGGTTTAAGCAAGTTAAAAAGTAAGTTGTGGAGGGCTGATCTTGTAAAAAGTTCTGTGGGTATTAAAAAACTGGCTAAGACTTGAAGGGAAGTATTTAGTTTTCCCATGGGTTGAAAATTGAAATAAAAGCACACTAATGTGGGTCCAGAATCTGGGCCCATGTGTCTGAATAATAGTTTTCTTAGATAATTAATCTGCCGTTTAACAGAAAACGATAGAAGGTTATAAGAGGCTTATAGAAATCTTACCTTATGGTCAAGCTAATAAAGATTGGACAGATTTGTTTATAAGGTTTTATAATAATTGGATTTAACATTAATAGAATACTAGTACAAAGATGTAATTTGGCTTTCTCTTTTAAACAAGATTTTCATGTAATATAAACAAAAATGAAAGAATTTTGTTTGTCTTTTAAATGAATGACAGAAAAAGGAGGGAAGAAAAAGGAGACAGATCCAGTTGTCCTCATGCTATCTTTATTGCAGCCTGTTTTGAAAGTTGAGTCTCCCCTCTATCAGCGAGTAAAGATTTTTGCCTTTTAAAAATTTTGGACTTATTATTTTGGCTAAATGACTTATAGTGACTTTGTACTAATCTCCTTCTCTAAGCAACTCTCCTCCAAATCCTGTTGGGTAATGGGAAAAAGTGGCAACCTCTCCCTCCAAAAGAAAAATTCACACTCCTTTATACTATGTAAGGGCTCAATTACCATTTTCCCTCCATGCCCCAATAATATCTAAATACCACACACCCCTTTGGGGCAAAAACATACTTTCCAAGATGGGTGCCTGCTTCATATTTACCCAACCTCTGAATTCATCTTTCCCTCTAATAGACCCATTTCTCCTGGGAAAGCTATCTAAATCTTTTAACAAATAACTTCAACCTAGATAGTCTTATCTCAGGGGTTTAAAATAGCCCATACTTATTCAGACAAGCCCTAGCAAGAAAGCTAACTGAGTAATCTCTTGACCGAACAACTTCTACAATATGTAAATAACCTCCTCATTTGCTTCCCTTCCACAGAACTCATACAGAAACACATAGTATAAACCACAAACTCCTAAAAAAAGAAAAATAACTTTTGTCTAATTCAAAGGTTGACTGTCATATGTAAAACAAGATAAAATGGAACCAGGAAATAAGAGAAACATAAAGAAAGTTATAAAGGTAAAGAGTTATTTTTGGTAATGAAGGTTATGAAGGTTTTACATGAGAAAGGATTTGTATGGTAAATTCTTGTCCTAAAGTAAAATGACTGCTTGTTTAAGAAACAAGGATGCTCAGGACAAGTCAGAAAGTCTGGGCACATCACAGATGGTCTGTGTAAATCATGAGAAAATTTGTGAAATTCATAAAAGGAACATTATATGTAATTAAGATATAATAGTCTCTCTAAAATTGGCTCCTTATGCTGTGTCTAATTAAATTCAAACACTTTTTCATCAAGTCTAACTTCTGGGTTATCTAAATGGGCTTCCAATAAGGAAAAACAGTCACACTACAAAGGGTTTTTCTTTGCCTTTTTGGTAACTGGTTCAAGAAACAAAATTTTATCTTCTAGAATTCAGTAGTTTCACCTTCAAATGGTGCTATGAACAGGATATTGGTCTCTCCTCAATGATGTCTGCTACCTTTAGGAGTCTCCCATTCAGCTGGAGGCTAGTTTTGCCTAGACATGCTCCCCCTCTCCAATGAATGCTTTCCTCCAGCATGATCCAATATCCTAGGTCCTACAACCCAGGACAATGGCCCACAGGGTCTCCTGACAGACCAACAACCATAGGTTGGGTCAACTCTACGCCCCTGGTCAGCAGGAAGCAGTTGGAAGATGAGACCTCTACCCCAATGCCAAAGATTTGTCATTGCTGTTCTGTCATAGGGGGAACGTGGATTCCTGATAAGTAAGCAAAAATGAGGAAGGGGCCTCAGGTGGGGAGGGGCTCCAGGTGGGGAAGAAGAATAAATAATTGTTCTGAGAGATGACCTCATTCCACACAATGACCTTATTCTGCACATAACCCTGTCCAGTACAACCCTATAAAACTTTCCTTCTGCCCCTGCCTCTTTGCAGACAGCCCCTTCTCTGCTGTGCTGCCCACTGTAATCTTGCAACGTATTTTCATACTTTCTTTAACAAACCTGCCTTTCTTTACCTATAGCTGTCTTGGTAAATTCCTCTACTACCTGTGACAACAGCCGCAGATAGTTGCATCTGTGAGAAACATATCTTCAGTGGTCCAGAAGATATGCTGCCCGCCCCAAGCAGTGGGTCAAAACCATCTGGTCACATAACAGAGTACACACTGGGGAGCAATTCACTGGAGCTTCTGCCGAAGACCTGGTAGGGGATTTTCCAAGTGAGAGGTCAGAGAAGGAGGTCTCATCTGTGGTCAACGTGGACTCAAAAGCAAGTGAAAATCTTTCTGTCGAGGACATACTGAAGCAGCTTCCTTGTTACAGGGCATTGGAGAAGGTCCCATGGAAGACCAAGGCAGCTTCAAGAACGTGGAATACAATTCTCCTCTGGACATCATTTATGAAGGTAGCTATAAGGATGAAGACTATTCAGCTGCTCCTGAAAGATCTCAGCATAACATCTGGCAAATCAATGGATAAGGAAGAAGATGGTTCCCATATGTCAATTTCACATAATCTTTGGTTCCCATATGTCAACTTCATGGAATCTTGAGTGGATTCTGGAGAATTTCAGCAGCGATGAGGATGATGCTTCAGCTTCCCGTGAGGATCATGTGCACAATGACCTCGTTCTGCACATTTTACAGATCTGAAAAGAAGATGCTGGCAATATATCATCAACTTCAGGGGAAAGTAAGTGGATACTGAAGAGGGTAAGTGGTGAGGAGGACTCTCCAGCTCCCTGACCACCTTCACATCACCAGCACACTCTTCAGCGGGAACCTCTACACCAAGGTCCCTAAGCAGACATCAGAGTGAGAGACAGAGATGGAGCTCCTTACAGCTAGAAAGTTATTTCTCATCCTGATAACTCTCATTGCGTCATATGGGTCCCATCAGTACAGATATATCCAAATGGGCCACTCTTCTGTTACATAGACTAAATTGCTCATTACCTTGAGACTCTAATTATAGATGTTTTCCTCCTTGCCATCTACTGTAAAAGAGTCAATCAACAGTGGGTTCCAGGGTCTCACTGAACTTGTGGTCAGCCTTATTCATAGGATCAGAGTTCACCTATAGAACAGAAAACTGCTTTTAGTTTAGTGACTGTCCTAAATAAGTGGAGTACACTATCTGAGCTTTGCCATTTTTGTCTTTTTCATTCTTTTATCCATCCTAGTTATCCTGGGAATCTCTCTGTTCACTAAACTCATTCCTGTTGTACATACTGTCAAAACTGTCCAACATGAATGACATCTTGTGCTGATGAGGATGAGAAGACATCCTCACTCTCCAAAGCTGTCGGAAAGAACCTATGTAAAGGACCAGTGAAACCATTTATCTGCTTTGTTGCTGTTTCATTAATTCACTATGAGACTATGTGCTTGGGCACCATGCTTTCTGCCTGAGCCCAGGGCATCAAGAGAGGAGCTAAGAGGCCATCTGTGGGTCGGCCCAGGCCACTCAGAACGATGGTGATGGTGACACTTGGCTGGAATGCTCCTTGCCCCTGGCCGCGAGGCCAGCAGCTGGGATTATTAACACCTCTGCCTCCCAGCACAGGCCCCAGGCAAGGACCAGTGGACTCCAGAGCACTCACTGCCCAGGGGCCACAGATGGTTGATCCAGCAGGGGCACCTCTTGGCCGGGTCCCTGGTGCCCCCTCGTATGAACCAGCCTGAGGAACTAAGAGCTCCACAGCTGTGGGTATAATACAGTGCCCAGGTCCGGGATTTGGGGTGGGGTAGTGGCGTTCGGGACAGGAGACTGGGGCAAGTTGCCTGTGGACTTGTGAAAGTGAGAAGAAGTCAAGGGAAATGTTTATCTCTGTCCTTGTCCTAATGCTAGCAGTATACGCCACAGGCTAGGGATTCCTTTTAAAGCCCACAGTATTCCCCCACCTAAGTCCCAGTATAACCATCATTTCCATGAGTGCACATGCAACAGCTGCTATGCCAAGCTCCATGTTTGTATTCGATCTTCACAAACTACTACTGCCATAAGGCAGTAGTTAGTGTCATTATCCCATTTTACCTCCAAGGAATCTGAGGCTGGGGGATAAATAACTTGCCCATGGTGAGTGGAGAAGCTAGGCCTGGAATCGGCATCTGCTTTTCTCTAGAGCCTGGGGCGTTTGCCCTTAAGTTGCTCTCCTGCCTTCTCTGTAGTGGGTACTTCCTAGTTACTGTTTGTGCTTTACCAAGAGGAGTCGGCCCTGTTGCCTTCCTCACCTCTTCTTCCCTTCCTTACTTTGGTGACTTCCTATGGCTAAGAAGAGGGTCTGCAAGACCATCTCTGTACTCCATGTAAAATGACTGGAATTTTTTGGAGAAATTGTGAAGTAGACTTGGGAACACACTAAAGAAGCCTATGTTGGGAGCTTGGGGAAAAAGAGTACCCGGAGACAAGTACTCCAATGGAAGCTCTGTCTTCACTGTGAGAACATGCCAGGGCTATGTATGGAGGGAGACATGTGGAGCAGAACTAAGTCACCCCAGCCAACCTCCAGACCTGGGAGGCACCAGCTGATAGCCAGCTGTTCCCCAGTCTCGTGAGTGAGCCCAGCTGAGACCTGAAGAGCTGCCCAGGCTGAATCACCAACCTATAGATTTGTGAGCTGAAAGGAGAAATGATGAAGAAAATGTTCTTAGAATTCATTTCTGGCAGAGTCTTGTGAGCTTTGCTTTCATTTGTTAATGAAATGCTTGACATCTTTCCTTCACTTTATAAACATTATGTGCACATTATTCAGAATTCTAATAGAAAGTAATTTCCCATTAATGCAGGCTGTAAAATGCCATTTTACTTGAAACTATGCCTCAGAAACAAACAGTACAGGACACCTTTACACTTGCAAATTCCACTCACAAATCAAGGAAGTCCAGTGTCGAGTGAGACAGGGACTTAAAGCTACTGTCAAGGGAAATTTAGAAGAGCAGCCTAGGACAGGCATAGGCAAATGGCAGACAGTGGCACACAGCAGAGTTTGCAGCAGTGGAGAATCCAATTATGGGACACTGAATTTTTTTTAAAGCCAACTTTTGCATATCTGTGATCTCTGGCTGACCCGCACCCTTCTAAGAACTTCATCTGCCTAGACACTGAGATACTGACCAACAAGGGGACAGAAGCACTGACATGCATGGCCCGGATGAGGAAGCCAAAGAATTCACTGTTCTATCAGTGTTTTTCCTTCTAGGTCGAATATATACAGTGGACTTTCTTTGTGACCATTTGCTGACCACACAATGTCTGCAATCATGAATTTTGGAAATAAATAATTCCCAGTGCTCTTAAACAAATACACTATGATCTGTGAACTTTCAAAACTGACTTAAAGTCGCAGTAGTTATTTTAGAGAAGGTCATGAATATCATTATGGACCTAGTCCAGCAGTCCAGTAAACAGAAATAACATGACAGATTTTTAGCAGAAATAAGTAGTACCTGATTCAAGTTACAAAATAATTTCAAGAAGCCCCGAAAGAGCGTTTTCCCTTTCCAAAAAATAAAAGTGGATTTAGTAGAAGAAATGCAATGATTAAGAAACTTTAGAACCTATTAACAGCAATGTTAGTGAGAAGGTGAAATTGTGTGTTATTAATAACTGTTACCCTGAAGAAAAAGAAAAAAAGAAAATAGAATACAAAAAAAATTTTTTAAGAGAAAAAAGTTTTAAAAATTTCAAAAAGAAATTGTATGTTAGTTATATCAATAACAAATTTAAAAAGACAATTACAAATTCTGAAAAAACAAATCTGTGCAATAAAACAAGGGCTAAGTATAAAGTTAATTACGATGAGCATTACTTTGAGAATACAAGAGATTATAAACATTAAAAAACAATACATGGCCAGGCATGGTGGCTCACACATGTAATCCCAGCACTTTGGAGGCCAAGGTGGCAGGGTCACTTGAGTGCAGGAGGTCGAGGCTGCAGTGAGTTGTGATCGCACCACTGCACTCAACCTGGGCAACAGAGAGAAACCCCGTCTCAAGAAAATTAAAAAAAAATTGTATTTATTTTAAAAAATGATACGCTAAAATATTACCTTGGAACTTCCCAGGTGTGATTTTTATTCATTGTGGTCAATCACATGTATGTCTTGGATCTATGGAGAAAGAATTTTACACAATCTTAATAGCAAAAATTCTATTAAATCAACGTAGAAACAAAGTGTGGACAACTTAATTACAATTACAGAGAACCATTTAAACTCTATGAAAATTAGCTGTTTAAAAATAACGTTAAGAGTTGGCTAGGTGTGGTGGTTCATGCCTGTAATCCCAGCACTTCGGGAGACCGAGGCAGGTAGATCACCTGAGGTAAAGAGTTTGAGACCAGCCTGGCCAACATAGCAAAACCTCATCTCTATTAAAAAGTACAAAAATTAGCAGCGAGTGGTGGCATGAACCTGTAGTCCCAGCTACTTGGGAGGCTGAGGCAGGAGAATCACTTGAACCCAGGATGTGAAGGTTGCAGTGAGCTGAGATCATGCCACTGCACTCCAGTCAGGATGAGAGAGTGAGACTCCATCTCAAAAAAAAAAAAAAGAAGTTAGAGTTGACAGAATTTGGGGGTAGGATGTATAAGGAACATGTAAGGATTCCAATTGTTATGGGACCTTGTGAATATTAAGTACATAGATACATAGTAAACATGATAGATCCAGAAATACAGCTTGAGAAAGCACTTTAAAAGTTACAAACATAACCACTAGACAAACTGAAAATAATAATGAGATAATAAGAGTTGGGCAGCAGAGACAAGTAGAATGATTTTGTAATGAACCCAAAATTTGATTTTTCTGAAATCGCGAGTCCTGAAGGAAAAGTTTTAAGTGTGTTTTTAGAATTTTGCAGGAAAATACCAAAACTATTATACACAGAAACAAAAACTGGAAATCTGTAGCTGAGTAGGTGTGCTGTATCGCCTGTGCTGGGCTTCTCAGAGCAGTACAGGGGAGCAAATCAATTTACATGTAGAAAAGACAGGATGAAGAAATTCTGGCACTGATGTTATTGCTCAGCACTGCCTATCAAGCATGGAGAATTCTTTTAAGAAGGCTGCCTGCATCCTCTGTGGCCACCTAAAGCTGCTGCCCATGTTTCTCAGGGGGAGACCAGGGATGATCGGCCCTGATTTGTACAGCCTTCCCAATTGGCTAAGAGAGAAACAGAAGCTCTGCTATTCTCCCCTTCACATGGAATCCCCCCTGCTTCACAGTTCCTACATTGAGTGGGATAAACTGGGCACCTAGGCCTAAAGGTTATCATCCTTATAATGCTCAACCACATTGTTTGGGTTTCATTGGTACAGATACCTCCAAATGGGTCACTCTTCCATTACACAGGGTCAATGGCTAGTTACTTTGGGCCTCTATTTTTAGCTATTTTTCTGCGTGTCATCTACTGTAAAAGAGTCAATGAGCAGGAGCCTCTGGGGACTCACTGGATTGTTTTCAGTCCCATTCAGATGATCAGGGAATTCCTTGGTGGCTGGTGACTGTTCTGAGATGGAGTGTACTGCCTGTACTTCATCATTATGGTCCTTTTCGTATTCATCCCGACTATTCTGAGAATTTCCCTGTTTACCAAACCCTTTCTTGCTATACATGTGAGCCATGACTCATAAGTAAATGTTAAAGCATGTTCATTTATAAAAGAAAAGGAAAGAAGGCCAGCTGCGGTGGCTCACATCTATAATGCCAGCCCTTTGGGAGGCCGAGGGGGTGGATCATGAGATCAAGAGATGGAGACCATCCTAGCCAACATGGTGAAACCCCGTCTCTACTAAAAATACAACAAATTAGCTGGACTTGGTGGCAGGCGCCTGTAGTCCCAGCTACTCGGGAGGCTGAGGCAGAAGAATTGCTTGAACC